>NC_038242.2:16271510-16272484 GCF_000004515.6 Glycine max | reverse complement strand
AAGTTGACATTTATCTTTGCTTCTTGTCGTTGATTAGTTCAGCAATAACCTGAACAGTTGACATTTATCTTTGTTTTTTGACAGTTGACTAGTTCGGCAATAACTTGAACAGTTGATATTTATCTCTGTTTTTGGTCAGATTGACTAGTTCGGCAATAACCCGAACAGTTGACATTTATCTTCAATTCTGGACAGTTGGCTAGTTCGGCAATAACCCGATCATCTGGCATTTATCTTTGTTCCTTTGTCGTCAGTGGCAGTTCGTCGTCAACCCGAACAGCTGACATTTACCCCCAGTAAAACCGTGTGACCCCCAGTCGGACCCCTTTTCTTTAACAAAATCGGGTACCATTTGGTTTTGTTATTCCCAGTCGAGCCATTTACCTCGTCTTGCATTCATACTTGCGTCGCAAGCATTCGCAACATTACGTGCATAACAGTGCATTCATAGCATTTTGTAGTTGAAATTGGTCAAAAATGGTGTACTCTGTATTTAAATCTCTTCGACCCGTCGCTTTAAAAGTTTCACTTTTAAATCTCCGTAACGAAGAGACTTAAATAGGGGCATCTGTCATACCCCATTTTTGACCCGTTTTTATTTCTTTTTTCTCGTCTTTTAAGCCGGAAATTTCTATCATTTCAGATGAAATTTCGGCAGGGAGGTATTTTAAAATACCTCATTTTTGTTTTGAAGACGCCCCTTTTTTATTATTATTATTTATTTATTTACCTCTTTTTATTGTTTTTTATTTTTAGTTATTATTTTCTTCTTTTCTTTTCCTTTTATTAAGTGTTTTTTTTTATTATTTCCGTTTTTTTTATTATTAATATCTTTATTAGTATCTTCTTTTCGTTTTTTTATTTATTTATTTTTCTTTTTTTTTATTATTATTATTATTATTATTATTATTATTTTTTATTTTATTTTATTTTATTTTATTTTTTTTATTTTGCTGTTTTTTTCCTTTTCCTTT
>NC_038242.2:16174888-16271410 GCF_000004515.6 Glycine max | reverse complement strand
TTTTTTCTTTTTTCTTTTCGGTTTTCTCGGTCCAGGCCCAAAGGGGCTCTTCGTTTTTTTACCCTAATTATGACCTTTAAATGCGGCATTAATTACTGTGCATGTCAGAGAGAGAGGGCAGAGGTGAATACGAACAGTCGGAATACCAACAGCCAAGCCACCACTAACCATCGGCCTAGCCACCGCTCAACACCACCCTCCCCCTCCGTGAACCACTAGCCACCACCAGCCACCACTCAGCAACACCCTCCTCCTCCGTGAACCACCAACAAAAACAAAAAAAAACCAAAATCATCTTGCTCATAAAATCAAAACATTAGAACAGAAATCCCTGCAAACACAGTAACCCACTCACTCATGCGGCCTAAAGCCTACACCAACCACCACTAGCGGCCAAGCTCACACCAAACACCACCAACCACAAGCACCGCGTCAAACACCCACACCCACACAACCACAAGCACCGCGTCAAACACCCACACCCACACAACCACAAGCACTGCGTCAAACACCCACACCCACAACCCAAGCTGTAACCGGTTTTCACTCTGAAGTTTAAACGATGACATAAGGACAAAGGTAGTTCACCTTTTTTTCTAAGATTCAAGGCTAGATCTACGCTTTATCAGAGTTGGATTTCAAAAAGGAATCAAACATGTAGTTTTTAAAAAAGGAGAAGACACATGTAGTTTTTTTAAAAAGGAGCCGCCACCCATGGCCGGCCAGCCACTGCGCCGGTAAACAACTTCCGGCGGTGTGTGCTAGAGAGAGAAGAGAGAAAAAGGGAAGAGAGAAAAGAGAAGAGAGAGAAAAGCTTTTTAAAAATGGGAAAAAACCGGCCCCGAGCCCTTATATAGAGGCCGGACCGGTTCGGTTTTTTTTCCTTGGACCAAACCGGTCCGGTTCTCCTTTTTTGGCCCGCTGGACTCACCTCTGGCCCATTTTTTTCTTTTTCTCTTTTTCTTCTTTTCCAATTCCTACTCTCACCCCCCTTTTTTCCTTACTGCACCCTTTTCTTTTTCTTTTTTTTACGCACCATATTTATTTTATGTCTTGCATTTTTATTTTTACGCATCATATTTAATTTTATGCCTTGCATTTTTATTTTCTTTATTTATTTTCCAGCATCATGTTTAATTGTTTGTCTTGCATTTTATTTTCCAGCCACATATTTATTTTTGTCTTGCACTTATATTTTCTTTATTTTATGTACCCTATTTATTTTTGCCTTGCATTTTATTTTTATGTCTCGCATTCTTTTTAGCATCATATTTATTTTCTGTATTGCATTTTTATTTTCGTTTTATTTTATTTTCAGCATCATACTTATTTTATGTCTTGCTTTTTTTTTTATTATTTTATTTTGTTTATTTTTTATTCTATGCATCATATTTACTTTATGTCTTGCATTTTTTTATTTTTTAGCATCATGTTTATTTTATGTCTTGCATTTTTATTTTCATTTTTTTATTTATTTCCAGCATTATATTTATTTTTATGTCTTGCATTTCATTTTCTTTATTTATTTTATGCACCATATGTATTTATTGTTTTGTATTTCATGCATTTTATCATTTCTTCCAGCATATTTATTTTAATGCATTTGCAATTTTTATTTATTATTGCCAATTAGAATGTATCTAGGTCCAATGTAAAAAAAAAAAAAAATTTATTTATTTCCAGCATTATATTTATTTTTATGTCTTGCATTTCATTTTCTTTATTTATTTTATGCACCATATGTATTTATTGTTTTGTATTTCATGCATTTTATTATTTCTTCCAGCATATTTATTTTAATGCATTTGCAATTTTTATTTATTATTGCCAATTAGAATGTATCTAGGTCCAATGTAAAAAAAAAAAAAAAAAAAAAAAAAATGAGAATCTGCACCGACACTCACATTTATTTTTATGTTTTCCGCCGAGGACGATCATGTGATTTGAACCGTATCCGAGGAAAAGGGACCCTCACTTGATCCAACGTCATTTTAAGGGATCCGGCGCGTTTAGACTTATCTCCGCATAAAAAAAAAAAAAAAAAAACTTTCCATAATCAAAATTTCAAAAAAAAAGGGGCAATCTTTTCTTTCTTTCTTAATCAAATCTTTAATCAATCTTTAATCAATCAAAACATTTTTTCTAATTTAAAATCAATCGAACTCACTTCTTTTATTTCTTCTATGCCTTTTCGGCCTCTTACCTTGCCTAAACTCTTCTTTTTTCGAACTTTAAAATCAATCAAAACCAATCACTTGACTTTCTACTCCGAACTACATGATTTTGATCCCATTCGGGTATGTAGGCAAAAGACTTTGTCTTCCCAAATCAAATAAAAATAAACAAAAACTTTTTTCTTCTCCTTTCTTTTGAACCCACCTCTTTAATCTTTCCACACTTGAGCATTTATTTCCAAATAAATAATTAATTTAGCATAAAGATAAAATAAGCAAGAGGTTCCTATAGAGTACTATAGACGTTTAGGGTGCTAGTACCTTCCCTTTGCGTAACCAACCCCCGGACCTTTGATCTCTCAAAAATAGGGTTTTTCGAGCTTTCTCCCTTTTCTTCGGAAAAATAAAAGATCGGTGGTGATCTTAAAAATGCGAGTCAATGCTAATCAATAGCTTGATATCCAAAAATCACCGCGACAATACTTAAATATTTTCATTCAAAAATGATAATATTTTGGTTTTAGACCACAAGTGTTTATTATTGGAGACAATCTTGTTCATGGATAGGACCATTATAAAAATGTTAATATAATTACTTCTTTTTTTTTATAACCATTTTTAAATTAAAACCAGAGTAAATACTTAAATTAAGAGATCCTTAGAAGGGTAATAAAAAAAATGAAAGTATCAAACTTATTAAAAAAATTATAATGGGTTAAACTTATTAAAAACATCAATTAATAGAAAGAAAACGTATAAATTTACTTAAACCTAATCAATATTAACTCAATCTTTCAACATTTTGTTTTCGAAGATGAACATCTTTTGTATATTTTACAAACGAATATCTTAATAATATTCTATCTAAGGAATGCAAATAAAATTTTAAATGAAAGTATTGATGATATTATAATATTTTTAGAAAATATTCAAAGTACTTTCACCAAAAAAACTTATATTCTGGAATTTACTGTACAAAATTGACTACACGGTTTTTTTTAATCATTTTAGAAAATCTTCTATTCATAATTCACATTTTTTTAAATGTAGCATTATATAAAATAATGACTTCATTAAGGGTATGAGACATGACGATGGTAACTTAAACTATCCTAAAATTATCAAGGCAAAATTATAAAATTGGTCCCCCACTTTATCTCCAATTACGGATTTGATCATTCTATAATTTAATTCATAAATTTGGTCCCTCAGTTTTATAAATTTCTGTAAAATTGATCCTAGAAGTCCGATTTGGACATTGATCGTTAACCCCAGACGTTACTATCACGTGTCAATGCCACGTGTGACTGCCACATGTCAATGCCACGTGTCAACGTCTGAGTGATTCCCCGTAAATGCTTCATTTTTTGTAGGTAAAATTGCACTTTTGGTCCCTCAATTTTACTCCAATTTCGATTTTGGTCCCCCTATAGTTTAATTCACACATTTGGTCTCCCAATTTTATAAATCTCTTTATAAATTGTTCCTGGAAAATTGGTTTTTTGAATGGTTTAGCCACTGGTGCTAGAGATATGGTAGGTCTTGATAAATCTCGTATTTTTTTTTATTGCAAGTTCTTCACTCACTTGGAACCCAGAGAAACATCACTCTTTGTCTCTCTCCCACTTCCGGGATTGTTCAACTTGGGAAAGTGACGCATGAATCCCAATCTGGGTCTGAAATTTTCAGATCTCTTACTTTAACAGGTTCTGTAATAACTCCCTCTTTTTTTTCTTTTTTTGCTCCCCCATGCGATACTATGTGTATACGACTGCTTAAGTGACCTATGTATGACAATGGTATTTTTGTTTGAAATTTGAAATACAACTTCTCCAGTAATGAAATTTGGTTGAATTTATAAAGGGATTTATAAAATTGAAGATCAAATGTGTGAATTAAATTATAAGGGGACAAAAATCAAAATTGGAGTAAAACTGGAAGACCAAAAGTGCAATTTTACCTACAAAAAATGAAGTCTTTATAAGAAATCACTCAGACGTTGACACGTGGCATTGATATGTGACATTGACACGTGACAGTCACACGTGGCATTGACACGTGACAAACAACGTCTGAGGTTAACGGTCAACGTCCAATTTTGCAGGAATTTATAAAACTGGGGGACCAAATTTGTGAATTAAATTATAGGGAGACCAAATCCAAAATTAGAGATAAACTGGAAAATCAAAAATATAATTTTACCAATTATCAACTAATAGTCACATCCCAAATTCAGGGATATTTAATAGGTCGAGTAAGAAATGTGAATACATGGACTCATGAACATGAGAGCCCATGACAATTCACCAAAAAAAATATAGCCCATAATACTCAAGGTCAACTTTTAAAAAATTAAAAAATACTTAAAGTCAAAATTGAAATTGCTATTGGCTAGGAATAGTAAACTTTTGTCTTCTGACTTATATTTGATTGTTATGTTGATCATTTCAAGCATTTTTAGAAAAACATCTATTCATAATCCACTTTAAAGAAAATGTATTATATAAAATAATGATTCCATTAAGATTTTTTTTATCTTAACCTTCTATTAAAATTATGAGACATGATGATGGTAACTTAAACTATCATAAAATCATCAACTATACGATTATATTCCAAATTCATGGGTATTTAATGGGCAATTAAGAAATGTGAACACATTGACTCATAAACACAAGAGCCCATAACACTTAAGGTCACAATCGAAATTACATTGTGCTAGGAATATTAAACTTTTTTCTTCTAACTTTTTTTTATTCTCATATTAGATTATAGATAGATATAGATTATATACATGCATGCTTTCAAGGTAAAATTATGTATTGAAAATCTTTTTCAGTTTTTGTTCAATTATGCTCCAAAATTAAATTAAAAACACATGTAGATTCTTGAAACCAAAACAGAACTATACAATAATAATTACAAAGCCATTTCGTTCACCTGTCATCGATAGTACATATTCAATACCCATTTGTTTTCAGATAGATAGAGAACGTAGAAGAAACTACATGTTTATTACATAACACACAATAGAAAGAAGCATGAAAATAAAATACAATAAATAAGAGAAATAAGAAAAGTTCACTCAGCCAACACACTTCACCAAGGTAGAACCCTCCAAGAAGACATTTAAGTGTGTGTTTGTTTTACACATATCACACATTCCGAAGTATGTTGAACGTAGTTTTTGTGAGAGAGCTTTGATGTTCGACATGATTGAATGTGAAAAAAAAAAAAAAAACACAGCCTAATGCATGTTTGTCTTGATCTGTCACTCATTTATTAGATTTCTAATGCATGATTGTTGCTTGTGTTGTAGAGGTAGAGTTTTCCACCACTTGACCAAGGTAGAACCCTCCAAGAAGACATCATTAGCCAACTCCCCCTTTTCGCTCCATGCTTGTAATTGAGCCTCCAATTGCTCAACCCTTTCCTTAACATCTTCAAATGATGAGCTATTACTATAACTGGTTTTGTAGCGAAGATCCTCCACCTCAGCCCAGAAACAAGATGTGGAGCTAGGTTCCTGTGGCCTTCTCTCAGCATGTTCCAACCATTTTTGGGTGTACCTATATCGTTTAGGCCTTCCCCTAAGCATGTAAGAAGAAGAACCATCCTCGTAATGCCTTGCATGACGGTAATAATTGGCAATATCTAGAGGCTCCATTAGTTGTCGAAACCTTGATCCAAGATCTACCCATTCTTTGTTGCCTTCAAACTCATCTGGGAGTTGGTAACTTCTTAGCTTTTCCATGATCTCGTCCCACACACTTGCCAACTCTAGCCTTGTCACATTTGCCTTGAAGTCCTCTTTTTTCTTGTGCTCCCTGAAGCCATCGTAGAAACCAACGTTTTGATGCTCCCACATTTCTCTGTATTTTTTAAGGTCTTTCATTTTTTGCTCAATAAAAACTTTCTTTTGTTTGATTTTATCTTCGTTGTCAAGTTTTCTTGTCGCCAAATTTGCTGCTGCTCGAAGGCAAAGTCTTGCTCTTGGGCTCTGAAGTTTAAGCCAAGCCAAGAAATCATCACTTATTAGTTAAATCTTGTTGTATAATTTATGCTTGAAATATAATAGCAATAAAATCAAAAGATGTTAACAGTCAAAATAGTTTAATAATAATATAAAATAGTTTTATATCACTTTTAAGATAATTATGATAAAAGTCAACAAATTTATTATATATATGTATAGTAATTTATGATTAATGATGATGTAAAATTATTTTACACAATCAATATATAATATTTTTTTAATGTCAAATTTGATCGAATGACACCTTTAATAATATTATTCTCCATAAACTAAATTTTACCAATTTAGCTATTGCATTGAAAAATCTTATAAAATAGATCTAAGTCTACAAAATTTTATACAATTAAAAACCTAAATGACATTTCATCGCAAATACTATTATATACAAAATTCTATGCAATTAGAAAACTATGACATTCGATATTTAAAATATTAAGATTATACGTCTAATTTTTTTGAACTATTTAAAACTCAATATACATAACCATGAAAATAACATAACATGATTTAATGATTAGATTGATAAAATTTAACTTTTGTAAAAACCTTAATAAAGACGTTATTTTTTTCCAAATTGGTAAACAGCTGAATCATCTGATTCTATGTCGCACATATATAGCAAAAGAAACAATGAATGATTTACCAGTCCAAGGCCATCCAAGGCTGTTGCAACATCGCTATTTGAACCATCAGCTGACAAGGGAAGTTGCTCAAGTTGCTCCAAGTACACTACATTCTGCATTCCCAAGCTTTCCTGCAACTCAGCCACATAGTTCAGGTGTTGCAATATGCTATTATTGGCAACTTCTTCTAGTTCTGCAAAATTGCTTAACTGAGCAGTGTGGAACAAGAGTTGCAAAACAGCATCTGAGTTTTTCACCACAATCAGCTGTCCATTTCCATTGCAGAAAACATATGTTCCAAAGGGCCTATAAGGGCTTAAGTCAACAAAATTCGTCACTGTCTCCAATAACATGTTTGTGCTGCCCATGAGAATGCCAGCAGCATGGCTTGTAACAGTTGCTGCGTTTGTCATCACAGTTGAGTAAAATTGAGAGATTACACAATTCCTTGTTGGGTCTTGGGTGGAAGTTTCGAAGTTGGGGTCCAAGATTTGAAGAATAGAGCTAAAAGTTTGGCCAACAGAAGAGAAGGGAGCAAGCAAAATCCTTGGCACTATGTCATACCTCAAAACAAAGTGTATGAAATAGTGAGACCAATTTTCTCTCCTTGAAGAGTGAGAGAATATATGATTGCCAATTAAGGGAGACCCAAAAGTAACACAAAAGGGATGCTTGAGGTTTTGGGGTTTGGTTGGGTTAAGGTACTCTTCCAAGGCCCAAAAGGTAGCAAGAATTGCTATTGCAGCACCAGAAGAGTGCCCTGTAAACACTACTTGCTTTCCATCAACCATAGCCTTATTCACCTATACATATTTTGACGGTTTATTTGCTTAAGTCAATATAATTAATCAAAAATAGAAAGTATCACGGTAACTGAAGTAACTACCAAAAAAACTGAACAATTGTCTTATATTAGTTACAGGGTGTTAAAAACTTAAAATTGCAACATGTGGGATAAAAAATACAACAAACAACATTAGTTAACATCAATTAAAGGTTGCCCATTAGGAAAAATTATTAAATGATCTTAGACACCATTTATCTGTGGTCTCGACTAATCTACTAGTTGATAGTCTAAGACCAACTAATAGTTTTTTGTTTGTTAAGACTGTTGCATACCTCAGATTTAATGGAGCTAGTTTTCAATATGAGGTCGAATCTCTTTGCGAAGCCTTCATTCACCAAAGCAGCTTCATCATTGCCAATACTTCTAAGTGAAGGAAACAGGGCATGATCTATCTTTGTTTCCCCAAAAGGTTTGTTATTAACAAGCCATTCATGGGGGTTCCAAGACCCTGAAAAGCTGAAAACATGATAAATTTCGGAAAAAATCTCAATCTCATGGAAATGGTAGAGATTCTCCGGTGACATGTTAGCTTGGAAGGCCAAACCACACACATTGGTGATGAACTCTTCTTTCAATCCTATGTTGTCTCCAAGCGACCCAACAGCCATGTTTGTTTCTTACAATACCCTGCAGTTTCGGAAAGTTTTATGTTTGCTTGGTTGCTTTGTGTTTCAAAACTGCTGAAGCATCCCTTTATGTAAAGCTTGTGAACATGGACATGGTTTTAAATTACCATTACTATATTGACGAAGACTCTGAGTTCAGTTCCACGAAGTTTTGCTCTTCTTTTATTATTGGTTTATGGAAATGAGAATACTGACAGGATTTGGTTAGGTTGTTTTTTGTTTTTATTTTTATTAAAAATAAAAAATAATGATAAAAATGTATTTGATTGAATTTTTATTTTTATTTTTATTAAAAATATATGATGAAAGTAATTTTAAGTAAATTTAAATTTTATGAAAATATAAATTAAATACAACCTAAATTACTAATTGACTATAGATTACACGCTAAAGTGGGGCCCAGAAGTTTACTTTACTTCATCCGTAGCACTAGCACCAATCCAATCAATGTGAAGCAAGTCTCACGAAGTAACGGGATGACTATGCACTCTATTTGCCGAGGAATTCTAGGGTGGGAAAGCTAATAAGTTCCCACCTTGTGAAAGGTTTCTTGCACCGTTAGATCTGATAGATTTTAAGTTAAGGGTTCAGATTTTTTCTTTTTCTTTTTGTGTCTTTCCCGATCTGTCCCTGCCTCTTTCTCTCACCCACAACTTCGCTGCAACTCTCCCTTGCTCCTTGATTCACATGCCAAACCCTCATTTTTATGAAGTATTACCAATCATATGTTTCAAGACAACTCAATCTGATATGTTAAATTAAGTAAATACATATTCATGAATAAGATCCTTTCATTACAATTCGTTGTCGGGAAAGGAGGTGGAGAGGAAGAGGATAAAGGTTCATGACAAAGAGAAAGGGATTGTAGAAGGGAAAAATAGGAAAACTGAGAGAAAAAAAATAATTTGAACAGTAGATATAGAAGTAGTGAAATCTAACTGTGCAAAAAACACTTTCTCAGTGTTTCCCACCTAGAATTGGTCTTCTTTCCCAGACTTACCAACCATAACTTGTGTTTTACTGCCAAAAGTAAGCACTTTTTGGTTGGTCCCGTTGGATGTTAAGGACAAAAAGAATTTTGGTATCCTAAAGTTTTACGGGGTATTTGGTAGGAAAAATGTCAGGAAATCATGAATCATGAAATCATATTTTGGGGAATCTGAGTTTATTTGGATGTTCGTCGGAAATATTTAAATAATTTTTTTTAAGAATCGAATAATTATGTTATATTTTTTAATAGTTATTTTAATTATTTATTACATTAATAAAAATAATATGGTATTTTTATTATAATAAAAAAATGAACTCAGCAAAATAATATCCTCATTCCATAAAAAAATTTTGTGAGAAACTTGTTAAAAAATATTCATGTGAAATATTGTTTTTTTTCCTCGAGAATCTTATTTTTTAGAACGGATACCAAATATAGGAAATTAAGGTGATACATGGTTTGAATATTTATTTTTTAGTAATTTTTATTTTCAAAATTTTAAGATTTGGAAAACATATATTGAAAATAAAATATTTTAAAATGGCATCAAATTTTCACTATTTTAGAAAATGATAAAAACATTTATTTGTTGTTTTTAGTTTTGGACTAATTTTTTAAAATACTTTTGGAGAAAATGTTTTCTAAATTTTAAACAAACATATTTTTATCCTTAATTTCTGACTTCTTTGAAAATAAAAAATAGAAAACACTAAAACCAAGCATCACCTTCACATTTTTCACCTAAGATTTTTAGAAAACTCAAAACTTCCCCTATTAGATGTCTCCTTATAGTGTTTTTGTTATTATATTAAATTATTATTAGCTTTTTTTCTGCACATATGATTACAAAAGAGTATCCTGGTTGATTGCCAGCCTTCTTGAACTTTTTTAGATTGACCATGTGCTTAAGATGTTCAAGTCCGAACTACTTGAACGGACCATTTTTGGTTACATGTTACCATGTTAATCAAATTAATATGATGAATTATTATTTTTTATTAATAAGAATCAAACTCAAGTATAAGGCCGTAAATGTTTTCATGGGATGTATAGTACTTTTAATTTATACAATATATGTTTGAACAGTACTTCTAAAAGTACAGCAGTCTCTGATATTTTAGTTAAATAGTATTGTAGCAGTAAATCTCATGGATGAGAAATGATAATAAGATTAAAGTATATTGTTCAAATAAAATATCAAGACATAATATACTGGTGGTTATAAGAGTAATGTTCAAACTATATTGTTATTTTTTCAAATCCAAGAAACCTAGTAACATATAACTTTATGGAAGCATTTCTATGGAACCACATAAAGGCGAAGATACTAGAGGATGAATTTATTATGGCGTGTTTATTACGTTCTTTTTCCCACATCTCTTTTCGTTCCAACTCATCTTCATCATCCTCAAACAGTTCTTCAAGAAACTTAAATATACTCAATTAGCAAGAAAACCAGACCCACGAGGTCGTCCTAAAACATAATCTCTTCAATGAGGAGGTCCAATTCGAAGAAATAAATCAAAATATGGATGACTAGAATATTCCAGAAATCCCTCAAGACACACTTTATGTTTCTAAGACAATCAAAGACAAACACAATTTTTATTACATAATTAAAACTGTAGAAAATAATATTCCTCTAGGACAAGATATAGGGAAAGAATTCCATTTACTTTCAAAAAATTCAATTAATGAACACAGTGGAAAATACAAATACCTACACATAGGATGTGTCCAGGTAACCATCAAACCTTTCATAGACATGGGTATAGATGTCGTTGTATTAATGTGTCTTAGAGATATTAGGCACAACAAATTTGAAGATTCCTTAATGGGGACAGTGGAAACAAGTATAGGATAAGGACCAGTCTATTTCAACCGTTACCCAAACAAAACGGTGAGTCTGATGGATAGAAACATTCTTGATTCTCTGTTCTTAAACATCCACTTTCATGGTCTTGACATGAAAGAAGGATCAATCCCAGTAGCATTAATATACAAGATTCAGTACAAGGTCATGAATACTTGTGCGTCAAGAGTCCTTTTAAAGCCACAAAGAGGACAGACAACTTTGTTTGTCACCGATATGACAAAGGCCAATGTTTCTCTCCCAAGAACCATAAAATGGGATGAGGTAACTCTTCCTGAAAAATGGATCATGGACAAGGCCACATTGTCAGTCCCCAGACCTGCTCCAACCATAGAACAAATTAAGCAAGATAACTCTGATAAGGTAGAAATAACCTTCAATAGGAGGAATTCTTTTTCATCCAGAATAGAAGCCTCAAGGTCCGAATACGAATCGACAAGAAGGTCTTTTTCGGTAAGAACCTGATCAATCCCAGTAGGATTAACTAGATCTGCGTCACAAAACCAGTTTACTAGTATAAACCACCAAGGATTAGATACAACCTCTAGTATACCTAGAACTACATACAATCAAGACCAAGAGGACGACCAAAAGTTGATCCAATCTCCAACATACTCTTCTATGCATGAACCTTATGATGTTATCTAACAAATTTAGCATTGATAAGGATACCCTTAGGAAAGACTTTTATTCTCCAGAGAATAAACCTCAAAGGAAATGGTTTTTTAAACATTTTAAGGGTTCAAATAGAAAACAAATCCAAGACAAATTTTATGAATTTTTCGAAAGAGTCAAAATCAACGTCCTTTTCTTTGATTGGTATCATGCCTATACCATCAGAGAGAACATAGATTACCCATGGAAACAAGATATCATAGGTGATCCAACAACCAATGTTATTACAAATTGACAAATCAAAGACGGTGAGTTAATCCAATCGGAATTACCTCCAACAACTCAATACCAATTGCCAAAGGTCAAAGACAATAATGATAAACCTTTCATGGCCACACCATTTAAAATAAAGGATGTCAATGAAGAAATAACCTCCAAAGACATCAAAAGCCTAATGGAACAGGCTAATTACACCAATAAATATCTTCAAGTTAGTCGTTATTTACGACTAACTTTTATATTTGATAGTCACATAAAATTAGCATCTCTCCCCCAATTTATTGTTCTTTTTGTAGGAATTGCGCATATTTTCATGTTTAGTTTGATTTTACTCAGTAAATACTCCCAATTTTATGAATTAATGTGAATCAACTTCAGTTTCAGGCTAAAAGAAGAAGGAGGTTCAAGTAGTTGATGTCTCGCTAAGCGAGCCATATGCACTTAGCAAGTGACATCCGCTAAGCGAGGCACTCAGCTCGCTTATTGTGATGAGAAACCCTAGAAGAAGATCAGCCAGAGATGTGCTTGCCCAGCATGTCGCAAGCTCGCCTAACGAGTCGTTTGTCTTTTCTCGTGCTTAGCGCGCCCAGCTCGCTAAGCCAAAATTCACTAACTCGCGCTTAGCGAGCCAATCTCGCTAAACGAGCCTTCAGAATCTAAAACATCAAGGAGCCTTTAAAATACTGAAGTTAGCATAGAATAGAGGAAGGAGTCGAAAAATAGAGCAAGAGAAGAAGTTAGAGCGACAAACCACCAACCTCCAAGAGAGTCTAGGTTAAAGGGGTGAGATTAGGGTTCTAGAGGTTGAAGGAGACATCCTCAACCATTCTCAACCATTTTCTTTTCTAAAAATCTATACTTTGTGCTGAAAAGTTCATTGCTTGTAATGGAAGGCTAAATCTCTTGCTGGGGAGTTCTAGTGAACCTTTGATATAATACTTTTTTACTATCTATTTAATGATGTTCTTATGTGTTCATTGCTTCTATCTATGCTTATTTTTACATGTTTATGGCTTGATCACTCATTTGTATGTATAGTTAGGATTTTTAGCATTGAGAAGTGTTTTAAAGCCTTAGAACTTGATAGAGCAAGCTAGAAAATTGTATGTCTAGGAATGGAGTGTAGTGATTTAGTCTTTATTATGTTGTAATCTTAATGCAACTCATTTAAATTAAATTTATTGAGGGATCAAGGATGAGGTTTAAATAGAGTTAGGCCCATTCACTCGAGGGATCTTGGTTTGGGTAATTTTTCAGCATAAGAACACTAAAAGAATGTTAAATAGAGAAAAACCTTTAGCAACATCAAAGTAAGTTTAGTAGAATGACCTAACGCTTTTTACTTGACTGTTTTTACTTCTCAACTTCTAGACATTTTAGTTTGTAGTTAATTAGATTTTCATATAAAAACCCCATTTAATATTTACTTGCTTTAAACAAATGTTTGCTCATTGAACATATATTCTCTGAATGAAACAAGTTCCCTATGATTCGATACTCGATTCTTACCATTTTATATTACTTGTGCGACTCAGTACACTTGCTAATTAGCATCGCAGAACAGCGAACAAGAATCCATTAAAACAAAGGCAACTCCTAAACAGAAAACTCATGTAGAATCTCCGTCAAATATCCCTATAGAAAAACCCTTATTCAAACCTTTTAAGGTTAGCGAAAAGGCAAAACAAAAAATTAGGAAACTGAGGAAAAACAAATCCCTTACAGAAGGAGTAGGTGACAACAATAGTGAATTATTAAACACGACTGATAGTTTACTTAGAGTCATTCCTGAAACTCCCTAACCTTCAAAAGAAACATCAAAAATGAAAACAAGAAGTACCTCCAAATTAATTAATGTTATTAATGAAGATAGTGACCAAAATTCAAAACAAACAACTGAAGAAGGTTCAGTATCTGAAAAAGACATTAATCCAATAAATTCCAAACATTGGAAAACACCCTCCAAACTTTATTATCAAAGACCAACCAACCTCCCATGATCTCCTACTAGAAGAAAGAGGCAAGAGTAGTTTTAAAAGCTTTAGTACAAATAACATCTATGAATGGAATATAGATGCCCAAACAAAATATAATATTTTGAATACACTTCAACATATGACCATGGTAGCCACGGCATACCAGACATCTCATGAATGTTCGAAGGAAACAATCATAGATATCCTAGTGGCAGGATTTTTCGACCAATTAAAAGGATGGTGGGATAATTATCTCACTAACGATGAAAAATAAAAAATTTGCAGTGCACTTAAGACGGATCTCAAAGGGAAAGTCATTACAAATGATGATAATAACAATATTTCTCACGTTGTTAATACCCTTATTTTTACAATAGCCCAACATTTTATCAGTGACCCATCACTCTGGAAAGATAGGTCGGCAAAATTGTTATCAAATCTTAAGTGTAGAACGTTAGCAGACTTTAGGTGGTATAGAGATACCTTCCTAACTAGAGTATACACAAGAGAAGATAGCCAACAACCTTTTTGGAAAGAAAAATTTCTAACCGGTCTTCCAAGATCATCAGGAGATAAGGTTAGAGATAAAATCCGTAACCAATCTGTCAATGGAGACATTCCATATGAGAGTTTAAGTTATGGTCAATTAATTTCTTATGTCCAAGAGGTAGCTTTAAAAATTTGTCAAGATGACAAAATCCAAAGACAATTAGCCAAAGAGAAAGCCCAAACTAAGAGAGATTTAGGATCTTTCTGTGAACAATTTGGATTACCAGCTTGTCCAAAACAGAAGAAAAAGCAAAATCATAACAAATAATAAATTTGATGTTAGCAACATACTCAAAAGATTAGAAAATACTTCAGCAAAACCAACCACCATCCAAGATCTTCAAACAGAGATTAATAATCTAAAACAAGAAGTTAAAGAACTTCGTCAACAACAAGAAATTCATCAAATCATTCTATCTCATCTCAAAGAAAACAGTGATTCAGAGAGTATAGAAAAGGATGTAGAAAGCAAAGACCAAGAAGATGAAATGTTTATGGGATTAATCAACAAGATTAAGATCCAAAAATCTTATATAAATATTAGAATCAATATTAATGATTTTGTCTTAGAATTCATGGCCCTATTTGATACCAAGGCCGATTCAAATTGTATTTTGGAAGGATTAATTCCTACAAATTTATTTGAAAAAACATCAGAAAAACTGAGCACAAAAAATGGCTCAAAATTAAAAATTAACTACAAGCTGTCAAACGCAATAATAGAAAATCAAGGGCTTAGGATTAATACAAACTTTCTCCTGATAAAAAACCCAAAGAATGAAGTTATCCTAGGAACACCCTTTATTAGAGCTCTATTCCCTCTTCAGATATCTAAGGAAGGAATAACTACCATTCATCTAGGAAGAAAAATTATATTTAATTTTTCTAATAAACCCATTTCAAGGAATATTAATTTCATAGAAAAAAAAAATTAGCCAAATCAATTTCTTAAAATAAGACATCTCTTTTAACAGTATTCAGATACAATTGGAAAAACCCCAATTAAAAGAAAAAATCCAATCTTTATTACAACATATTCAATTAACCATTTGTTCCGACTTGCCGCATGCATTTTGGAAAAGGAAAAAACATATTGTCGATCTCCCTTATGAGAAAGACTTTAGGGAAAAACAAATTTCCAAAAAAGCTAGACCAATTCAGATGAACGAAGAACTTCTTCAATATTGTCAAAAGGAAATCAAAGACTTACTTGATAAAGGTTTAATTAGAAAGAGTAAAAGCCCATGGTCTTACGCTACTTTCTATGTCAATAAATAAGCAGAACTTGAATGGGGTACACCTCATTTAGTGATAAATTATAAACCGTTAAATCAAGCTTTACAATGGATCAGGTATCCTATTCCAAACAAAAAATATTTACTCAACAGATTAAATTATGCAAAATTACTTTCCAAATTTGACCTGAAATCTGGGTTCTGGAAAATCCAGATACAAGAATCTGATAGGTACAAAATTGCTTTCATAGTACCTTTCAGGAAATATGAATGGAATGTTATGTCATTCGGTCTTAAGAACGCCCCTTCAGAATTCCAAAAAATCATGAATGATATTTTTAATCCTTACTCAAAATTCGTCATTGTCTATATAAATGATGTTTTAATTTATTCTCAAAACATTGACCAACATTTTAAAAATCTATAGACCTTCATCCATATCATCAAACAAAATGGTCTAGCAGTTTCCAAATCAAAAATCAATCTTTTTCAAACACAAATTAGATTCCTTGGTCATAATATACATCAGGGTACAATTATTCCAATAGAAAGATCAATAGAATTTGTGAACAAATTCCCCAACCAAATTTTAGACAAAACCCAATTACAAAGATTCCTTGGTTGTCTGAATTATGTGAAAGAATTTGTATCATACTTAAACAATATTGTCAAACCATTGCATGATAGGTTGAAGAAAAATCCACCTCCTTGGTCTGACATTCATACTCAAGTTGTCAAAGACATCAAACTCAAAGTCTAATCCATAAAATGTTTATATCTCCCAATTCCACAAGCATTCAAAATCATTGAAACTAATGCATCTGATATAGTTTACAATGGTATTCTCAAACAAAGAGTCCATGCCCAAGAATATGTCATTGCATACACATCAAAGCATTGAAATTCTGCACAATTAAAATATTCAATTGTTAAAAAAGAAGTTTTAGCAATTGTTTTGTGCATTTCCAAATTTCAATCTGATTTATTAAATCAATAATTTTTAATTAGGGTTGATTGTAAATCAGCCAAAGACATTTTACAAAAAGACGTCAAAGATCTTGCCTCTAAACAAATTTTTGCAAGATGGCAAGCAATTTTAAGTGTTTTTGATTTCGACATAGAATATATGAAGGGCACTTCAAACTCTCTACCTAACTATCTCACTCGTGAATTCTTACAGACAAATTCTAATGTCACCTAAGGCATCAGGCGCCTCCCTAAGGGGAGGACAGAGCACATGCAAAGGATTCAAGTTGGCCCTACCAGAGCCAACTGTCAAAAAGAGTTCTTCCACAACCTCTGGGTCACCAATCCAGGCTGGGTCATCTACCCAAAAACCCAAAACAGAAGGGTCATCGACCCAAATAATCACAATCAAACCTGAGTCATCCACTCAGGAACCCCCAAAACCTTCAACTTCAAAACAAATAAAGGTTGATTATGCCTTCTCCATAGAAACACTCCAAGCCTTACAAGAAATAGGCCTAACCAAACTTCCAAAACTCGCCAAAAAGACCTGGGCAGACATTGCCTCAGAATCTAATGATGATTCTGAAACCGATTTACAAGCCTTGATTCAAAACACTAAACAATCCAAAAAAATTGTTAATCAAAAAAGGAAACAGACCTTATCCCAACCAAAGACACCACCATCAAAACCAACTAATAGTTATATTTACAAGAATAAATTTTCAACTATTTTGCAGATGAAACCAGAGTTTTGGGACAAAAATCCCTTCAAGGCCACAGCAAAGGCATTTCCTCCAGGCTTCCATTTCAAACCTACTGCCACCAATGAAACAAGAATCTTCTATGAGTTCATATTGATAGACACAAACTCAGTGTCTATCAAACACTTCAAAGACCCAAATGACACAAATTTGTACACCCATTCGACTATCCAAATTCTAAAGGTCATGCAGCCTAGACAATTTGGACCAAATTTAAATCAAGCCAAAAAAATTTCTATACCCTTTGATCCTATAGGTTACACCTATTGGGATTATGTGGATGCCTGGACCAATGTATTCTGGCATCAAAACACCAAATTCAAACATTCCTGGCTTATTTATTTTAAGACTAACATAGTTTATAATTTTCCAAATTGGTTCCTCCAATGGTGGGATTTTTTTTGGACCAACTTTTGAAATCTACCCGGAGCAGGTTCAATGAGGGTTTGCTCAATTCAACAAAATGTTTAATTCTCAGGAATCACGAATCCCTAGAGACCTAAAATATTTTTCTAGTTTTGCTTTGTCTTGGATATTTTCATGGCAATACAGGTATGAATAAAGTGAAAACAACAAGCAATTTCCATCACTACAACGCCATGCATTTGTCAAGTGGTGGAATTAGTTTGATACATCAAAGGCAACACTAGATCAAATAAAAATCTGGTTTCAAGCCCATCCTGAATTTCTGAAAGCTGCTGATCTAGAGACTTCTTTATTCCTCAATCAAAAGTCACAATAAGCTGCTTTCCTTGCCACTTCTAGATCAAAAGAAAGTCTGGCCCAAAATCTAATAGAAGTCCTACAACTTCTCCAACAAGAAGAAGATGAAGGCTCTTCCTCAAAGAAGGAAGATAATAATTCTTCAAAAGAATATGATCCTTTCTACCAAAATGAAGACAATTGTTTTGGTATTTCATTAAATGATGATTAATTACAAATTACCTATACTGTGTAAATAGTTCTGGTCACAAAACTGGCAATGTAACTACAGTAGATTTTATGGCTATTTAAGGAGTCCTCAGCTCATTTGTGAGGCACCCTTTCAGATAGTCAAATTTCAGTTTTTAGAGAGAGAAGCTCTGCATAGGAAATAATTTTTGTAAGCTTTTCTTTCGATTTCAATAAATTCAAAGTTTTCCTTTTCATATCTCTTCTCCCTCTTGACCGATCTTATGCGGCTTTGTCGCCGCTTTGGTTTCTTCTCTTCTCCCCCCTCACAGATTCTGCTCGGCTCTATCGTCGTTTATGTTTCTTTTATGTTGCTTTCATTTTAAATTCTTTTATAGTTTTCTGTTTTGATATTTTACCTTCATATATTTTACTTTTGTTTATACATTCCGTTTAACTGCATCCTTACTTTCTATTTGTCCGTTTGATCTCACTCTACTGATCTCTCTCTCTCTCTCTATCTATCTATCTATCTCTCTCTATATATATATATATATATATATATATATATATATATATATATATATATATATATATATATATGTATGTATCACTCAACCAATTGAGTTAAATCCTTTGGTAAGGAATGACCAATTTGATGTAACGAGAAAATGAAAATTTTTAAACATAAGAGACAAAATTGAAATCTAAAAGGTAGATAAGATGCCAAATTTTAATTTAGCCTAAAATAAAAGTTAAATCAAATTGGTTTGATTTATTTTTTTAGAATTTTTTAGTTAATTCAATTAAGATTAATGAGTTTAAGTTAAAAATATTCTATTTTTTAAGTTTTCATTCATGTGTATTATTTTTTGTATTATAAATAAGTTAATTATTTTTTTTGAATGAAACTCATTTTTTTAGTTATTTTGATGAAACCCTAATTTGTGAATCTAATTTTTAACATCAACAAACTGAGAAACCTACATGAGATTGTTGAACTTGGGGGAAATAGAAAGGAAAAAGCAGAAATAGAAAGAGATGGAAAACACAACGTCACAGTCTTAAAAGATTGATAAGTTGATAATGATCTACCACAAAGAATAAAATTTTTCAAAATCTAAGGTTTTATCCAAGAACAAAGAGAAACATTCGCTTAGTTGTGTATAATCTAAAATTTCATCAAAAAACTGCCAACAAAGTATTTAAGGAGTCTATTTATACTCCTATTAATAACCCTAAATTAGGTCAAGGCCCAATAACTAATCTAATCATTAAAAGACTTATAACAAAAAAAAGTCATGGTAGCGCAATACAAGTCCAAAAATAAGCCAAAATTACAATTAAAAAATGAAAATAAATCTTATTCTAAAAGTTGATTAAAATTTATGAGCTTCACTTCTTCTTATCTTTCTTCCACGAGAGAATTTGGTCTCTCGCGAAGCTCTTCTTGAAATCTTTTACTCTTTGCTCAAATGATTGGTCCATAGCCCACACAAGTCAAAGTCTTCCTCCTTTGACAGTCCTCTATCATATTTAAAATATAATAATTAACTTATTAAATATTTTCTTGTTATTTTAATTTAATATAAATTGAAAATACTTTTTTTACTAATCTACAGTTATTTTAGACTATAATTTTAGTAAAAATTTCAAGGAAAACATCCTTAGCCAATTTCCTTTATCATTCAATCCTTTTAATTGAACCTCTAATTTCTCAACCCGTCTTATAACATCTTCAAATGAGACGTCACTCTTACTAGTTTTGTAGTGAAGTTTTTCTACCTTAGTTTAGATGCAAGATGCGGAAATAGATTCTTGTGGCTTTCTCTTAGCATGTTCCAACCATCTTTGCGGGTAGTTATATCTTTATGACCTTCCTTTAACAGTGTAAGAAGCATCAACATCCTCGTAATGCCTAATAATTGGCAATATTCAAAAGTTCCATTAGTTGCTGAAGTTTTGTTCCAAGATCAATCTATTTTTCTTGCCTTCAAATTCATGAGTTCAAAATTTCTTCGTTTTTCCATTATCTCTCATCCCACACACCTGTCTACTCTAGCCTCATCACATTTGCTTAGAACTCGACTTTTTTATACTTCCACATTTCCTTATATAACTGAGGATCCTTCGTTTTTTTAACATCGAGATCATTCTTCTTATTAGTATTATACTCTTGTTGTCAAATCTCTTTACCTCCAACGTTGTTGTTGCCCAAAGGAAAAGTCTTGGTAAGCTCTAAAAATTCAAACTAAGGACATCACTATTAAATAATTTATTAATATGAACATTATGAACTTTATTTACAATTTATTTATGTGAGCATCATGCATTGTACACGATCACAAGCATACAAGCATATTAAACATTAAGCTCTCATGGATCTCATACATTCATAAATTATATTTAAACACAACTTAAGGCACAATCACATCAACATATTCATAGGTATGCAAGCATAACATAAGTTATATGATCATAGTTATTTCATACATATCACACATCTACTCTCTCCAATTCTATTTATAAGACCCAAATTAAATGTGAAGTTTGTTCCTTTTTATAAGATTTAATCCATATTGTTTCTTGCATTAACTATTTTTAGACTAAAATACCCCTAATTAATTATATTGATAAACAATTAATTAGAAGAGAGAGAAGAATCCATACTAAAAAATAAAAGAGAGAGTATTAATGACATAGATAGTTTTGAAAAAAATATAAATTTTAGACAAATTCATACTTATAAATTAAATTAACCACTTTCCTTAATCATGATAAATTAGGTAATCGAGTTTTATAAATAGGAATGGAATGAATAATATTACATATGCACAAAAATGCACCCACATACTCACAAATGCGCACAAAAAACAAAAGAAAAAAATTGGACGCACACATAGACACACACAATGATGGAATTGCACACACATACCAAAATGCACACACCAATAGAGTTGCACGCAGATAGAATCACACGTACAACAATACATACACAAACAAAATCGCACGCATATACAAAAGCACAAACTCAAGCAATCACATGCATGCACAGAAATGCATCCTCAATTAGAGTTATGCTCACAAAATCACATGCACACATAGAAACACATGTAAATCTAAAAAATACAGCTCAAAATTGTGTGTTTGTGTGACTTAATTAAGAATTAATTGAGAATTATTGGTTTAAAGTTAGTGAAATTTGTGTTTTGATTAATTAAATATGATTAGTGATTAATTAAGTAATTAAGAAAAAAAATGGAAAGTAATTAAAATAAGTATTACTTAAAAAATAGTTAAGTAGAGACATTCAAAATTTTGGAGCGAAGTTCAAAATTTGAAAAGTCAAAGAAATACTCATTTGGCCAAATAGTCAAAGGAAAAAGATTAAGTCAATTGATTATTGACATTGTGGTAAATATGTGTAACTTTTGCCTGGAATGAAAAATAGAGTTTTAATGGCACAAATAACTTACTAGTGAGTTTGTAATGATTCTTATTAGTAAAATTAAAGGTTCTAAGGTAATTAGGGATTTAAATTTTCAATTAAAGTCTAATTACACTAAATTAAGTTTTAAAATTAGTATAAAATTAGTATATACGGCACAAAAAATGCAATTAATGTTTTTGTGGTTTAATTAATTTGTCTAATTGTTGAAATAACCTATAAGTGATAAATAAAGTAGAATATTAAAGAAATTAGATAAAAAAAATAATTTTGTTAAGGTTTAATTAAAATCAAACTAAGTTAAATTGAGCCTTAGAAAAATGATTTATGAAAGAAAGATGATTTAAAATTTGTTTATTTAATTGTCTGATACCTAGAGGGACCAAAAACATGCAAGAACCCTAAAACTCTAACCACAATATGAAAAACCCTAACTTTAAACCTAATTGGGCCTTGTATGGACTCAACAAAAATTAAAACATGGATCGTAGACAAAGATAAGGGTATTCGACCAACCTTAAGTGTAGGGGGTCATTTTGATTTTTAAAAGTTATTTTCCTTTCTTCTACTCTCATTTATAATTATTCCTTCTTATCCTCTTCAACAAGTTTCTCCAACTTCTCTCTACTTCTCTAAAATTTCTCTATCAATCTCTTTTATGATCCTTAATATGAGTCATAATATTTTTATGGATTGTCCTTGAGTTGGTCATCTTGTAACAAGAATTCCCAATAAAATAAGATAAAAGATGAGGTAGAAGATAAGAAAGTTGCGCAAAACAATAAAACATTTTATCAATGGCACCAACAAGAACAAGGTGATTGAAATAACAAAAGAAATAAAAAAAAGATGGAATAGACAAGAAATGAAAAAGGAAGACGTTGTTATTGCTGAAGTCAAAATTCACGAACGCGGTTTGAACTTCCTAAGGCATGGCAGTCACTGACCTAAAAGGTTTATTCGTGGCATTCCACGCAAACCTCCCAGGATAACAATAATGTTTTAGTAGAGTTAAGGTTACATAATTCACAAGGAGAGATTGACCCAGAGGGAGAATGTTTAAGAGAAGCAAAGAGAACAATAGGCCTCATTTCCTTTTAAAATAATTTTCAAAAAAATCTTCAGTTAACTTTTTTTCTTTTGTCACCAATAATGAGCCTATAATTGTTATTTTTCCCCTCTTGATTTCTATTTTTACTGGCATTAATAAGAAATTTGAATTTAAATGTCACAACTTGCACATTTAATTAAATATTTTTAAGAAAATTATTTTAAAATAATTATTAAAATTACAACAAGTGTCACACTTTAGGAGAGTAATAAACCATGCGAAGAATCATTGCAAAAGTATGGAAACCTTTTATAAGATTCAAAGAAGGTTCTAATCTAAGAATCAAAAAGAGAAGCCTCTGTTCGCACTCACAATAGAGTAAACCTCAATATTATCCAACACTCAAAATGAAAAAGATTACATCTTTATTATAGAGTTTATTCCAAGGTGCTAGTCGCAAAGGAGGTTAACCCTAATTTTAAGAACCATAAGCAAAATGCCCAAACAAGCTTAATACCCAAATTATAATTTAAATTAAACTAAAAAAAACTTGATCTAGAATTAAAACTTGGACTCCTAATTAGAATGAAATCATCCCATTTATTATAAACTCATGTTGCATTATTAGGCTTGACCATGTAATGTGTTGATAACCTCTAAATTTTTCTTTGGTCTACTCTTGCTTTCATTGGTATTTCTAGCCCAACAAATGTGTCATTCCTTTGAGCTATTCCTTTCTCAAGTTCTTTTAGCCCAATTGAGATATCCTTCTTCTTATGTCTTCCATCTCTTGTTGGGGCTCTTCCTACTTGTTTTCTTACTTATGGCTGAGAGAGTTTTTTATTTCTCAAAAATTAATGGAAGCATGTTTTGAGAAAATTGAATCATTTTTCAATGTTTTGGACCTTCTGGATGTTACGGAAATTCTTAAAATTTATTCTAAACATTCTAGCTATTTTTTTCTTTATTTTCATGCAAATTTGTGAGCTGACTGTTTTGATTTCTTAAAACACTCTGAAGATCTTTTATGGAAATCTGGATTGGTACATTTCTTACACATACCCTAAGGACCAACCACAAAAAAATGATTTGACCTAAAAAGCTTATAAGTATTTTTAGAGAATTAATTGGTAAAAACAAGACACCTGTATAGCAGAGGAATATAATAGAAGAATTTTTTTTTATAATATAAGTTTGCTACAAATATATGTTTTTCCCTGGACTATAGGAGTGGCTAGTATTTTTATTAAAATTTAGAAAATTAATTTTTTATTTATCAATATTAATTTAGTTAAAATCTAATTTTCTGACCGTTGAGATGTTTAATCCTGGAAAAAATGTTTTAGAGATTTTTGGAAATTGGAAAATATATGTGATAAAGGACATGTAAAATATGATATCTGTAAAGAATGAGAAAAAAATTGAGTTACTAATTTTTAAAATGTAAAAAAATGAATGTTTGCAATTTAGCTACAACTATTTTTGAATAAAAATAAATAGTAAATTAATGATTTTTTAATTAATTTTTATAATGTAATATACAGATCATGGAGTGGTTCTGTAAAGTTTGATGAAAATTAGAATTCGAATGATATTTTTAGAATTTTATGAGTTAAAATTCAACTTAGGAAAAATAGAGTTTAAATTGAAATAATTGTGTTATGTATGGAATTTTGCACTTTGGAGCTTGAATATGAGGATTCCACCTAAGAAGGAGGACGTCCAATGGTATTGTGATTATTAATTATTGTTATTTGTGACTTTCCTTATTATGCAAATTAATTGTATTCATTATAGTTTGATCTGAGACCTAAGGAGTGTGTTCCTTAGGCAATGCATTATGTGCTTGTTTGTGCATGATAATTGATTGAAGAAATTTCATGCAATGTGATTTTATATACAAGTTTTAAAAGGCTTAATGAAGACCTTGTAGTTTCATATAGCTTTGTCCTTGATTTTAAAATGCAATTATATTATCAAATTGACCATAAAAGTGTATGCTAAAGTTAGTTTGAAATGCGCTTTAGAAATGTATTTTACTTCATTCGTACCACCAATCAAAGTCAAGCAAGCATCACAAAGCTATGTGACTTTGTTTTTGTTTTTTATGCGGAACTTGCTAACCATGGGGTCCTTAACAAATATTTTACACTCAAAATTAAGCTCATCCTGGTTAGGCTAGAATAAAATTTAAATGAAAAAAAGTTAAAACATTATAATCAATGGAGAAAATGATAGAAAGAGAAAAAAAAAATACAACGCGTTATAGGGTGCACCATGAGATTATACGGTCAAGTCTTTAGTGGACCATTGTAATTTTATTTTATAGATAATTACTTATTATTTTAAAAAATAAGACAATGAATTTTAGGTCTTTGTATTGAAACCCTAATTTTCCCTTCTACCTAAATTTTTAAAATTAGGGGTGCTAGCAAACGACATACAACAGTGAAAAGGAGCACATTTAGCGTGATGTTGTCAAGAAGCCTTTGTTGTGGACATGTCCAAAGGAGAGGTCGTGTTTGTCGCCAATTACCATTAGATCTCGTTGGCAACACGCATGTATATGACAATGTCGTTTTTGCCTTGCTGGAGGCGAATGACAAAGAAGTCAATATGCACAAGTTTGACGTTGTAGTCCTTATCAATGGGATTGAAGATAGTGTCTAAGATTCAAAGGATACCTCCTCGGTGGCTTTTGGCGACGCAGAAGGAGAATTGCAAGTGGCAATGGTGGTGTCATTAGGGAAAATTGTTTTCAACTAGATCATTGTAGTCAATGGATAGGTAGAGTTGGGTCTTAAGAAGCCATTGATGAAGGGAGGAGTTGGATCTAATTCTTGAATGCTAAACAAATTTTTGTACCATCGTTCCCCACCAACATTGAGATTGTCATACCCAAGACAATTTTTAGCTTCGTGAATATCTTAGTTTGGTGCAATTTTGTTTTCCCTTTTCTAATTTCATGGTTATTTATACATTTTTACTTCAGCAATCAAGACACATGTGATACAATCATCTTAAGTGAGTATTTTCTAATTAAAAGAAGGATATAAGAATGATCTTATTTATTCATGTATTTTTCTGACAAAATCTAACACTGACATATTCTTTTTTATTTTATTTTTAAAAAAAAAATGCTAAAGCACTTGGCATGCATGAGGACTACAATTAATAACAATATATCTTAGTACAACATCTTAAGTGTTTCCTAGTAATTTTAAATGAATAAATAACGGAATAAAAAAATTATTTAATACATTATAATTATAATATTAAAAACTTATACACATTTTATCTATAAATTAAGATCATTGAGGATTAAAAAAATCATACAAATAAACTAGCATTTGATTTCTTGTAATAATTATTAGAGTTTAATAAATATGTACTATCGATGATAATTTTTACATATTAAATTAAATACAATAGACATAACTTTTAAGAAATTTATTATAAAAATTAATAATCTTATATTATGCATAGAAGTTTATAATTAGACGATAGTATATAAAATATTTACTTTGTTAGTTTATACATTATTTATTCTATTAATTAATTTATTTATGTAATTAAAACTTATAATATATATATATATATATATATATATATATATATATAAATTATTTTTGTACTCGATTTAAATTGTGATACAAAGTTAGTTTTTAATTATTCAAAATTTTAAAATTTAATTTAAAGATAGAAATAAAAGTGAGATAAATTGAAGGGATAGATGGCTAAGAATTATATTGCACATAAAGATAAAAGATATTATCTATATCCTTACTCTTTTAATTAATTTACATCCTTAAACAAAATTGGTAATTTAGTTAATAATTATAAATTTTTCAATAATTTGTATTGTTCTTCCAAAATTACCCTTTGTATTTTGAAATTAACTATCTCTCTTTTCATTTAATTATTTATCATCTAATTAATTAATGTTTGGAAAGATAATAATAATTATGTAATTTGTGGTTACTCATCTTATCCAATTCTAACAAAAGAGAAAAACAACTTATTTCGTTAATTTCCATCATTTATTATTTTTGGCTAAAAATTTGTTAATTAATTAGAAAGTGTTTTAAAAATAATTAATGCAAGAGGTGATTAAAAAAAGTCTTATAAATAGAGATGAATGAGTAGTTGAGTGAATGAAGAAAATGAAGCATCATAGTAATATATTATAATTTATAATATAAGAATAAATATTTATAAATCAATTTCATTAGAACTTCGCAATTGTCAATAAGGCTTTGTAATTTTGCTGCAAACATTTTATTAGGAAAGAACTAAATGAATGTTGAAAATCAAATTAAGAAATATAGGTTAGAACAAGGAGATTCAAACACAATGAATACGAGATAAAAAAAAAAAGACAACACATACCAACATCTTTATTATTTTAATCATTTACTATTTTTCTTACATTTTGACCACATATTTTCACATTATTTATTTTTGCCCTTATATTTTCCTAACGTTGCAAACTTTGCCACCGTATGTTCATACTATTCCATTTTGCCACTATATTTTTCATAATGTTGAACATTTTATTTCACATATTTTTACAATGATGAAATTGATGTTTAATTAATAGAGGAGTAAAATTCGTGACAATTTGAATCATGGAGGAAAAAATGTGTAAACAAAAATGAGAACAAAATTTACAAAAAAGTAATCAATTAGAGAAAAAAATACAATCAAGTTAAATAATTATTGTTCATCTTTTAATTTTTTTTCACAATTACATAAACTCAAATATATTTTCGGTCTATGTAAAATTAGTAAGTTTTAATTTTAGTCTTTTGTGAAAAAAAATTCTTTGATTTTCATCTCTCAAAAGGTTGAAATTTAATTTTAGTCCCACTTATTTACTATTTTGTAATGCATGTGCATTGATATCTACTATCCATATTCATATTCTATATAATAGCAGTGTCACTTTGTAATACTACTTCCTGAGTTACAAAATAATTGTCTTCTTAAATTATTTTACTCATAAAAAAGTAAAGTTAAAATATAATTTTAATCACTTTATTTTTAATAATTCACAATTTTAGTCTTCCAAAACCAAAACAAAAGAATCAAAATTATAATTTAACCAAAAAGTAAAAAATAGATGAAATAGAATAATAATTTTATAAAATTAATTTTATATCATATTAATTCATTTTTAAACTTCACAGTTCATAAGACAATTTTTTTCTCTTATCCTACACTTGTAATGGAACCAAGGGAGTATTATATATGTTTTTCATGGTAAAACTATGTATTGAAAATGAAAAAAAAAATAAAAAAATCGTCTAGTTGTACATAGCCGCAACCTTGGTTGTGGCATTTATTAAAGGAAAACGATATATAGAATCACAAACCGCACACGAGAAGGAACCAAGAAAAACTACATAAGAAACAAAGTAAACAAGAGAAACAAAAAAAGCTCACTCAGCCAATTAACACTCGCTGAATGGACTTATTGCAATGCATGTTTGTCTCGTGTCACTCTCTAATAAGAGTTTTAATGCATGAATGTTGCTTGTGTTGTTGAGGAAGTGCTTTCCACCACTTCACCAAGGTAGAACCCTCCAAGAAGACATCCTCATCTAGTTCCTTTCTGTCACTCCATGCTTTTATTTGAATCTCTAATTTCTCAATCCTTTCCTTAAATTGTTGATCCAATGAGACAATGTTACTACTCCTACTTGTCTTGTAGTGAAGTTCTTCCACCTCGGCCCAGAAGCAAGATGCTGAGAGAGATTCATGTGACTTTCTCTCAGCATGTTCCAACCATCTTTGAGGATATCTATATCGTTTTGGTCTTCCCTTAATCATGTAAGAAGAAGAACTGTCCTCATAATTCCTCCCATGTCGGTAATAATTGGCAATATCCAGAGGTTCCATAAGTTTCCGAAGCTCAGTTCCAAGGTCAATGTAATCTTTGTTGCCTTCAAATTCATCTGGGAGTTCATAACTTCTTACCTTTTCCATCATCTCGTCCCACACACCTGCCAGCTCTAGCCTCGTCACGTTTGCTTTGAAGTCATCCTCACCTTGCTTATGCTCCCTGAAGCCATCGTAAAAACCCACCCTTTTATCCTTATACATTTTTCTGTATTCCCGAAGAACGTCCAATTTTTTCGCAACAAAATCTTTCTTCTCTTTGATCTTATTCTCGTTGTCAGTTCTTCTTGCCTCCCACTCTGCTGCTGCCCGGAGGCACAGTCTTGCTCTTGGAATCTAAAATTCCAAACAAAGGAGTTATCACATATATGTTCTGTAAATTCGTAGCTAAATCGACTACAATAAGAAATTAATGTCATATCCTAAGGTAATGACTTTTAAGGTAATTGTCATAAAAATAAACAAATATCATAGATAGTGATTTGTAATTAGATGATAGTGTAAAACTGTTTACACTGTTAATATATAGCCTATTTTCTCTCAAGATATCACAAAAAACCATGATGATCTTTACTAATATTATAATTTTCATTAGTCAAAAGTTATACCGAGGACTTAACGATTACTTTTTAAATTTGTTATAGTACGACAGCTTCTTTTTTCTCCTGAAATGATTAATGTATTGTGCCAGTTGTTCAACAAAACCAATTTGTGATGGTTAAGAAACATATATCTGGGATTTTATGATGTGATCTTATTAGATAGTATATTAATTTCCTAAGTTGCTTATTAAGGTCAAACCAGTACATGCTTATACTTTTTTCAATTATGTAATGCAGAAGAAATGTTAGTACTTACCAGGCCAAGGTCATTTAAGGCCGTGTTAATGGTTGCATTTGAGCCACCAGCACCATCTTCAGACAAAGGAAGATTCTGGAGCTGATGTTGATCCAAGTGCACAACATTCTGAGGCCCCATTTGTTGCAGTTCGGTGCCATAAATTGTATGATCTCGTAAGCTCCTATAGGGAACTTGAGCAGCTTCTGCTTCAGTGCTTAATTGAGCAGAGAAAAACAGGACCTGTAGAACTGCATTTGAGTTTGTTATCACAATTTTCTTCCCTGACTTTCCATTTCCAGTGCAGAAATAGTAAGTGCCAAAGGGCCTATAAGGGCTTAAGGTAATGAAATTTGACCAAGTTTCTAATGTGGTATCTGTGGTTCCCATTAACTTAGAAGCAGCATGGCTTGTGACAGTTGCAGCATTTGAGATTATGGCAAAGTAGAACTCTGAAGTTGTTTCTGCACTGGCTCTTCCCACTGAGTCACTCATGAAAGACTTGGATTTGGGGTTGAAGGACTGGGAAATTGGTTCAAATTTTGGGTCAAGGGAAGAGAGGGGAGCAAGGAGGATTCGTGGCACTATGTCATATCTCATCACATAGTGAAAAAAGTAGTGAGACCAATTTTCACGCCTTGTGGCATGGGAAAATATGTGGTTCCCAACTAAGGGAGAACCAAAGGTTACACACAGGGGAGGGATGCCACCGTGTGATTTAGGAGGTTGGTAGTTTTCCAAGGCCCAAAGGGTTGCCAGAATAGCCACCGCACCACCAGAGGAGTGTCCTGCAAACACTATTTGCTTCTTTTTACTCATTGCTTTCTCCACCTGCAGATTCATTCAAGTATATGTTTTCCTTAGGCAGAAAAGTTATTTGATGCAAAATAATTAGTAAGAAAAGGGATGGATATCGAATGTTTGACCAATTATGTTGTGCAAGACCATACATGAATGAATGAATTGGAACAAAACTGAGTTACCAATAAAACTGTAACACCTATTATTACTAGAGAAATTCTATGATACTATTACATTTTTTTAAGGGTTTTTGTAGTGATATTTTTTTTAAGGGTTACAAACTGAAAGTGTAAAAAGTTGGTAGTAATATTTTATAATTTGATGAGAATGTAAAACTTTTTTAAACTATTGGTTCATAAATATTGAATTTTTTTTTTCACTAATAGTTGAACGAGGTTCTATTCAATGAAGCACTTTCTCTCTACGTGTACCCATATTCATTCATTCAATTATTTACCCCAAACAATAATTGTGCCAAAAATTTTAGCAACTTTGGATCTTATTACTAGTTGACAAATCAATATCAATTACTATTTACGAACAAATACAGATGATTTATGATAGTGGCACTGGCAAAAAGGAAAGAAAAAAGCCAAAAAGTGATGGTTTGCATAACCAAATCATAAAGGGTAAGAGAGTTGTTGTTGTCATACAATACCTCATCCGCAAGTGATGGTTTGGCAGACAAAATTTCTTGGAATTTTTTCTGAAAGGCCTCATTCACCAAAGCTTGTTCATCGATACCAATGCTTCTGAGTGAGGGAAACAGACCAAGATCTATTTTTGTTTCACCAAAGTTTTTCTGAGAGTACCAATCCCTGACAGCACCTGATCCTGGAAAACAAAAGATAACTTCTTGAGGGTCGTTTCTGTTGATCTTTTCAATAAGGTAAGGCTTGTCTGGGGACTTGTGAGCCTTCCAAGACCCAGCATAAGCCTTCTCAATCACCTCTCCTCTCATCACTTGAGTCATTTCTATTCTCTCTAGCTACTCTACTTTGCTTTTCACACCCTCTTGCTTCTTCTTGGTCTTATAATGATCTAATAGAAGAAGGTTTTTGAGGTTTGATCAATGTTTAGTTACTCACTCAACTGCGGATGCTTCTATCTGATCAGATCAACATTACTAGTACCGTTGGCATTGACTTAAATCTCCACCGTTCGATGAACCAAAATGATGGACTCACCAATCCGCGGAACATTATGTGTAATGTATAAAACCAAGACTTGGCAAGTTGACTCATAAACTAAAAGTATCCACCCACTGTCCAATAAACTAATGATGGGTTCACCCGTCAGAGTTGAACATGTGTATAGTTGTGTGAAACCAAGACCACCCTGCGAAGTAAATAATATAAACAAATGTCACCAATCAGTGTTGAACATGTGTATAATTGTGTTAAACCAAGACCAACCTGGGCTGCGAGCAGGGTTTCTCACATTTACCTGGAAACTCATATGGAATGACTTTCTGAAAGGGTCAGGGCCCAGGGATTACTTTTTGCATAATATTTTGTTCTGGTGGTAAGAATCAAATCAAAGATCAATAGAAAAAATTTATAATAATTCACATATATGATGTTTAACAAATTGAATTAGATTCTCTTAATCTACTCGTCTTTCTTACTTGAGATTATATATGAAAAATATTGGCATTACTTTCTCAAACTTGTTTTATGCTTAATTATTTTTATAATATTAATTAATTTTCACATGAAATCTAATCGAATTTTGTTAACCTTTTTTGCAAATTTAAATTTTTTATTGTATATGAAAATTGGTTGATACTATGGACACAGTAATCTCGAAACTTATAATTAGTGGCAAACCTATAAGGAAGTGAGTATGTACAAATATACCCCTTACTTCCCTCTCATTTGAGGAAATAATAAGTATATATTAAGAGTTTTTTTTACTTTTTCTCTCTTATTTTTACATATTTGAATCTACTATCTCTAATTTTTTACTCTATTGTCAATTTTTGTCTTTTAATTACTAATTTATTTCTTACATTCCATTCCACTTTTAGGTCTCACAATTGAACATTTCATCAGTGCTTTCATTTCATTCTATTCTATTATAATAATTACATCCTTCTTATAAGAAACAAGTTTCACCATAAAATTTGTTTCTTATAAAAAAGAATCCAAGAAAATTTTATTTTTTATTTTTTAAAATAATTTGTTCATGCTAACTTGTGGTTTTGAATCCACTAGTACAAATAAAAAATTTTACTCTATTGTCAATTTTTGTCTTTTAATTACAAGCTTATTTCTTACATTTCATTCCATTCTTAGGTCTTACAGTTGGACATTTCATCTAAGTTCATATTTCATTTTATTTTATTATTATAATTAATACTACCTCCTATCTTTCTTATAAGAAACAAATTTCACTGTAAAACTTGTTCCTTATAAAAAGAATCTGAGAAAATATTATTTTTTTTATTTTTAAAAATATTATGTTCCTACTAAGTTTGTGGGTTTGAATCCACTACTATAAATAATTTTTTTCTTCAAACACATGTTTATTGACTGAAAATTGTTAAAAATATTTTCTTATTTAACAAATTTTACTCACGATTCTGTAGGTTTTAATAAATTTTATAACTTGCCTTAAAAAAATATATAACTAACATAAAGAGTATGTTAGTAACAAGTATTGGAGACTCAGATTAGAGACTGTATTGCTTGTATTATTATCGTTACTCTTTACCGGTGTAATGCAAGCAATGTATTGTCGGGTATATTCTTTTTTTTTTTTTTTTGAAAGCTTGGGTACGTATATTCTTTTCCAATGCAACTTTTTTGTTATTGGATAAATTTCATATGATTCTCATTAAAAAAAATCCACATTAATAAATAAATAAAACTCGTAAAATTTACCTAATAAACCAAGGTATATTACATAGAGGGTATTAAAAGAGTCTGTTGTTATTTTTTCTTCGTTGATCAAAGTACAAGGAGTATCAACTTTCATGTGGGTTTTCTTTTTCTTTTGTCATTTTTCTGTTTGTCTCTTATTAATTTGAGAACTTTATTTTTGGAAGCTAGCACAACAATACGACTCACATTATAGCATCTACAATGAGAATATTTATGTGAATTATTTAATTTTAAGTAATGTTGTTTAAGTTTTTTTCTTACTATAGCGTATGACATGAAATTGCTTATATAAACATGGGCTTACTAATATTGTATCATATAAATAATATATTTGTAAGCATAATAAAATCCTTTAAATTAATTTAAGCACTCATTTTAATAATTTTGATATTGAACTGACTTTTTGTTTAAAATATGAAGTTATAAGATCCATAAAATTATGATAAACAATTCCTAAATAATTATGCCCTACACCGAATATGCTCTTAATACGGTTATTATTCTTCACTGAACCGGTAGCCATTGATAACTTCAACGGTTGTTGAATAGGACTTGCCCCGTTAATTAATAATCTAATTAATCTACCGAAGCCTTTAACAACCTTATTATTTGAACAGTAATAGGCCATATGACAATCATCAAGTCACATAGTTTCTTCCTACTTTTTGGTCTATTTTTATTGCAGGGACAGCTTGCCCTGTGCCCGTAGCAAATTTCTTTTATATGCTAATTGCTAATCATCGTATTTTCTTGTGATAATTGTTATGTAGGCGTAATTTGTAAATTTAAATCATATAATAATTATTTAATTTTTATCTTTCTTTTTTTTTGTTTTTTTTTTGTGTGTTTAAACATTAGAAATTTAATGTCTTTTTGAGTTTTTATCCGGTAGATATTAAAGTTAGTAAATTTATAGTGTTTTTAGTAATATATTTTTTGTAAAGATACAACAGAATACATGGAAGAAGAGCTGGAGAGTCGCCCTCAACGCGACTGCCTTACTCAGCGCATGAGGATCGTTCATCGCGACAGCCCTGCTTAGTGCAAGAAGTCACATGGGAAGACAGTTGTCACGTGCAAGCGCACTTAGCGCATGATGCACACTTAGTGCGTGGTCACTTAAACCAATTGGATTTTTTTTGTCACGCTCAACATTCCATCTCACTCAGCGCATAGTCAATGTCGAAAAACATGATTGTATTGCGTTTTAAGAAGAAAAAAAGAAGGGATCTTATTATTATTCATTCTATTGGGCACCAGAGAGTTGGGGCACGATCGGTGGAGCATTCCACCTTCACTTTTCTCCATCTTCCTCCATTTTCTTCCACTTCATTTGCCCCTTATTTTATTTATAAGTCTTTCATGACAATGAGATGTTAAACTTTTCATTATTGGGAGCTTAACAATCAAACATTATTGATATAATGATTCTAACTATCTATTTAATATTATTTTGATATTATTGTCTCTTTTTTGTGCTTATTATCGTGTTTATGGCTTGATCACTTATGCTCATGTAGTGTTATAAGGTTTAGGCATTGAAAAATATTTATCTCAAGAACTAGAAAATAACATCTAGATAATCCATCTTTAGGGATAGAATGATGTTTTTTAGCCTAAATTATGCATGTTCATAATGCAATTTGTTTGATTTATCTCTCAAGGGATTAGAAATGAAATTAGGTAAGTTAGGCTCTTTCATGTGAGGAATCATGACTAGAGTATGCAAGTGGATGTAGGTAATAATTGAAATAATATTGAATAGAGAAAAATCATTGACGTTGCATCAAGAGTAGTTATGGTAGACAAAGCACCCAACATGTTCGTATTTCTATATCAACTTTTACTTTACTGCTTCAAGTGTTTGTTTTCTCACCCTTGCACATGCTAACTTTGTAGTTTAATTTATGTCGAATTTACATCTATGTGTCATCACGTTACAAACATTCGATTCAATTCATTAACTATTTAAAATTGGACACATATAGATCCTAAGGATAGTCAAAATTCTTGTAAATTCGAAACTCGATCTTATCGTTTTAAATTAGTACTTGAACAAATTGATATATTTACCAAGGAGTTAACACCTTGCAAGAAAATGAAAATATATAAGCAATGAAAAATGTTTAATATCATGAAATAAATATGATGTGAAAATTTTGTAATCTATATTTTTCCTTATAACATAAACATTGGGCAACATTAAATAGGTAGACCCTTATCAAAAATTGCAAATATTTATGAAAAGAGAAATTTGTGTGTGTAACAAGGTCAAGTGAAAATTTAATGAGATGATTCATTTCTCCCAACAATTAATCATTTGTTTATTTTATCATGCTTAACGTGAGATTTTGATGTCCGGATTCATAGGAAAAGAAAAAGGTGAGTTGCTGAAGCCATGCTTCATGACACGTTTCATTTAAATTCATTTATGTACGACCAATTAACACAAGTTAATAATCATCATAATGTTTAGGCTATTTCATACAAACTATACCGGATATTATATCAGATAGGTACTCGGCTAGGATAGTCAAATACCTATTCGACCCATTATAAGATAAGAAAATCTCCCGAGAAAGTGACGGTAGAGGTTAAATTCCTGCTTAGAGTCAGATTACTAAGATGGTAGTTATGCCAAGAAAGCCCAAAGTTGAGTCCGATTACTAAGATGATAATTATCCCAAGAAAGCCCAAAGTCTAAGGTCTAAGGTCCAAAAAGATTTATGTTAATGAAATAAGATTCAAGAGGTAATATTGATTGTTGACACTCACATTTATTATCCTTATATATTGTTCAAAGCCAAGACCTAAAGCATCTCAGTGTCTTTGTATCCACCCTTTAGAGAGACATCACACAAGAAGGTTATACCGAAGCGAAGGATGTAGCAGAGAGAAAAGTATTTGGCCATCTTTACCCAGGAACACAGACAAAATGCTAGAAACATGGATTAATATAAAAGGTAGAAATATCTTAAAGTTCATTACTCCAAAATTCTACAGCAACTTTCTGACTCAAAACTAGTACCCTTAATTTCAATTGAACCAAATCACCATTATAACAAACTTATTAGAGTATATTCATAGTCATATCTTTTGTACACCTTCGAAATCCATCAAAGTTAAAGATTTTATATAACAAATATTTGATCATTGAGGGAACACCAGAGAACATTTTGCTGAACCAAATTGATACAAACTCAAACCCAGCTTCAGAAATCATCTTCTGATTGGCTAGAAGATGTAGTTTCTGACACATTCGATAGAAAATACAAATCAAAGTTAGGGAATCTGAGCGGCGTCCTCTTTGATGGTGACAAAGGTGGTGTTGTTGACACAGCCTCTCCTCCCACAATATTCTTCTTTTCTACCTTCTTTTTTAGTTCTATGCAAGCCTTATCTACCATGTCAACAAAACTCTTCACAATAACAAACAGTTGAAAAGGGTTTACCATGTTGTCTTTAGATGCTCCTGCTAGATAGTACTCGTTTGTTTTCTTCACAAGCTCCATGATCCTTGTCTGCTCCTCTTTCACCACGTCAAGTTCTCCCTCACATTCCTCTAGGAACCCTTTCATTTCATTGATAAATCCACCACTCCTAATATTGCCACAGCATGTTATAATCTGTCTGATTTCACTAACATGAGCATTGAGAGTTGAACACATAGTGATGAAATTATGATACTCAAGACTAGCTGCTTTCTTTGCTTCAGATAACTCTTCACTTAGCCCACCTAATACTTGCAAACCAAGCAATACATGTTCTTTATCTGCCTCTTGTTGTATGAGGCTATATGAATAAGGTCTATTATTCACATTGCTTGTTTCACCATTGCTTATGTGAAGTTTGTGCTTTTGATAGATAGCTTGTCTTTTTCCTTCTGATTGAACCACTTGTTCCACTATGAAGTGAAGCAAACTAGTCTTCCCATCTGTGCTTTTCACATCAGAAAGTTTTCTAAGAGAACTCAAGTTGAAACCTTGTGCATTGCCTCTTGATGTTCCGGCATTCATCCGGTTCCCAGCTTTGAGAATGGCCTCAAGGAGTTTCAAAAACAGGCCACTAGTTCTCAGTTCCTTGCAACCCATTTCAAGTGCTTGTAGCTGTTCCTTGAGCTGAAGAACTTCGCAATTGTAACTCGACCGGAAAAGCATTGCTTTCAAACGGTTGAATGCTGTTGGAACTGCTTTAAGAATGAAGTATAGGAAAGATTCAGCATCAGCAAGCTGATCCGGGTTGCCACTGAATTGGATGATTTTGGCTTCCTCTTCTTGTGTGGGAGCTATTTTAGTTAGTCTTTCTAGTGTCTCAACACTTAGTCCCTGACCATCAAGAACTGCATCCAAGATTCCCTTGCGAGAAATAGCAAGTGATCTTAGCACAATTGCAGTGTTCTGAGATTTTCTTGGCTCAAGAATGAATATTTGAGCTGGTGCATTGGAATTGGACTTGGCCAAAGTGGAAAGAGTTCTGTTTCTTTCTTGGGTTTTATAGCTGCTTGAATATCCAAAGAGTGATTCCATTAGTTCATCATCAAACCTGTAAAACGGGGAAAGAACTTCTTGTCAAGTTGCCTACCAAAAAAAACTTCTAGTCAAGTTGAAAATGCATTGATATAAAAACACTCTTTTAAGGTTTTAAAAAACAGTTCACGACTACAATTTTGGCTTTAACTTCGAGATTTTGTGACTGCAATTATTATGACCACTTCAGCAGCATTGCGATATCAAAAATTATAACGAACGCAATTTAAAATCTTGGAAAACAGATAATAGTCAAATTAACAATGAGGAGGATATATATATATATACCTGAAAGAGCCATCATTGATCTGATCCCACACAGTTGAATGATCAACATTTGCTGCAACCTTATCCCAATGTAGAGGCTTCAGCCTTGTTTGACCAACACCCTTCTCTCTTGAACTCTCCCCTACCATACCCTCTTTAGTGCTTCTTATGTTTGTTTTCCCTTTGGGAGCAGGTGGGGGTTTCAGTGATGAAATGAAGCCACTGGCCTTAGGAAGTGGAGGTGGACCAGGTGGTGGTGGTGGAGGACGAGTTGGAGGAGGAGGAGGAGGAGGAGGAGGTGGTGGTGGTGGTGGTGATGGTTGAGTTTTCTTGTTCTCATCAATCATTGGTGAAGATTGTGGTAGTGGTTGAGGTGATTGTGGCAAGTTTTGTCTTGGTGTTAGTGATGTTGAAATTGATGATGCTTGTGACACTGGCTTAACTTGATTCTCATGACCAACAACACTAGGAGATTCACATGCCTCTGGAATTTCAGGCTTGGATACTTTGGACCTTTGGACCATTATATCTATTCTCTTTTCTTCCTCATCAAGTTCGTAACTTGGATTGAATATACTATTTGGAAAACCAGTAATCAATGGTCTTCTTTCTGTGTCCATCACATAAAGAACATCCACCCCATTTTCTTCAACAATTAGTCCCTTCACATTGCCACCAACTTTGTTAATATACTCAAGGTTCACTCCTGATTCTCGAAGCAAACTTGCACCAACTTTGTGTCTCTGGTGGTATCTAGCAAGAACAAATTTGTAAAAAAAGTAAACAAATATCGCAGCAATAAGTAACATAGCCCCAGCTGTGGCAGCCACAGCCTTTACAATTGCATGACTAGGTGCTGACATTGATATATATTTTTGAGATGAGAATTTAAAGACTCAAGTTTTTGTTTATGTTTCTTAGCTGATCACATTCAGAGGCATGAGATATAGCAGCAAACTATGAATTATCTGGTTGAAGGACAGAGGGAAAGTGCAAAGCATAACAAAAATTGAAGAATAGTAAGATGACAAGAAAAAGAAAATGAAACTCTCGAAATAGTATCACTTGTGTAGTATGTTTTCAATGTTCTTGGCTACGGTTGTTGATATTTTCAATGAGGTAGTTGTCATTGGTGCCATGTCAGTAGGAGGCTTAAATTGGCCATAAAGGGCAATTCCAAATTCATTACCAATGAAATTATACACTAGTCGGCCAAAATTTGGATGTTAGCATAGATGAAAAGGAAGGGACAGAATTAGCTAGTTAAACGAAAAAATTCCTTTAGGGTGCATTTGGCAAAATTAAGAGGTAAGTTAGCTCAAAGCTAAAAAATAGCTTATTAGATTGAAAGTATTTAATAAATTTTTAGTTATTAGCTTAAGTGATAAAAGTAAAAATAAAATACAGAATGACATAATTAACTATTAGGCTATAACTTGAAATTTGATAATAATATATTTTCAAATAATTATAAATTTTAATATTTTTGTTTATTCCAAATCATTTGTTATCTTAAAAATTAGGATTTTTTTTTAAAAAAAAAAAAACTTATTGCCGTTTTGTCAAACATGTCTATTTTACTGAACAAATTCTTTTAACCAGTAAAATAAGTTTAGTCGCTAAGAAGTGTTGCGCAATACACTCTTTGCATCAAATTTGTTCAATCCACTAATTGGGGAAGCCAAAGAAAACGTTCAAAACAGACCGAACTGGTAACGGTAACAATTGTTGGTTTATTAGTTTGAAATTTGAATCAATTATTTTTGTTAAAAAAATATCCTTGGAGTTAAAAACAGGTTCAATTTGAAGTTAAAGGGAACTCAATGGGTTAAACTAAACTTTTTGATACCATATTCAATTCTAATGAATAAAAAAAAAATACACACACCACACTTAATATACGCACCACACTTACACAGACTCAAGTTTAAGTAAAGCACGACAAGGGTTGTCTCCCCTCTTCACCAGTCCCTATTTTTATAAACTGTATTCTTAAAGAGAAAAATATCTGTGCATGGATAAGTTTTATAAAATTATAATCATCATTTATGATAAGTTTTATAAAATTATGTCATAAATTATGTAAATGATGATTTGTCATTGAATAACACTGTACAATTATATTATGAGTATACTTATTTTTTAAACTTGTATATCCGTATTTAGAATTTTTATACCGTATGTGATTTTGAAGCAATAATTATATTTTATAAGATATTTGTAACAATTATATTTTACTTTTATTGGAAAATCTCATTCGAGTCACACCTTGGTTGAGATACAGCTAATCACCTCAAGTTCAAATTTTGTACCATTCCATTCCAAGTTCCAACCAAGCCACATCTCAGTTAGTACATGACATAGCACCGTCACTCTTTAGGCTTAGCATTTAGGAGACTGTAAATGAACCCAGCCGATCCACATCAAACCACACTCATGCATGCATTAGCCAATTCACAACTAAGAAGTTACTCTAATTCTCTTCAGCTTATGGTGCTATCTCGGTCATCCACGTTAGATGCCAACATAGACAGCTATATCTATGGAGTTGTATTTATTATTATTATTATTATTATTATTATTATTATTATTATTATAACTAGTCTTTATGTGTCTATTGGAACATTTTCTTTCGTTTTAACACTTGAATGTAGACCAACATCTATATAAATGTAATAAGCATCAACTTTTTCACACAATCTTGTGGAGCATATTCAGAAAACATTTTAGATGTTATAGTCATCAAAATTGAATATTGTTTTACTTATGTGATTTTAACTATTTTTCATCATTTTAAATAATTTCTGATTCAAGAAAATTGGTTACATTTTTAATTTACAAATTTTATTTCTTAAAAAATAGTACAAATGATATTCTTATTTTTAAAAAAATATTATTTCATAATTCAGTTAACAATAACATAATAAAATTAAAAAAAAAATTGTAAGAATTACTTATGAACGTAAAAAAAAAAAGTTATATAACGTTGAAAATTCACTTAATATATTTTTAATAAAAGAAAAGGAAAATGCTAGGTTGGAGATGCTGATGACAAACTCTAGACAAAGTTACACATCTTATTAGAGACACAGAATCCACCCTCAAATACTACAAGACCCAAGGAAGGGACCTAGTCGTTTCTCTCAACGATAACACTTAAACTATTATTGTTCACTATCTTACAAGAAGTATAATGCAATATAATACTACTGATGAGTTAAAATTTTACTGAATCAAAGTCCAATCAGGGTTTCGGATGGGTAAATCCCGAAACAATGCTTTTCTGAGTGCAGTGCAACCACCGGTTCAGTGTTTTTTATGAAGAAAATTATATATGGCTAGTGATAAATGCTCCCTCTGTTGACGGTGAATATGTAATGGTTCTGCCGTCCCACCTCCAATTTTATTGCAATAGTTAATTAGGCACATAACTAATTGACGTTTATCTTAGATATAATAAATGCTCCTATGTTGTGTCTTGCTTGCTGTCTATGAAAATGGTTACTTGGGAGGCCACATCAATAATCTTGCTCCAGCTGTTGCATTGAGGAAAGGTTGTCGGAATCTTAGCTTGAAGGGGTCGAAATCGAATGGTACTTATTTATTGTATAACTTATGGTTGATCGTGTGACTCAGAATGGTTAGGAATGGCACAGCTTGTTTAAAGGATATTGTACCTATTCTATCTTTGTTGGATGCAACGTAGTTATTTATGGTGCTACTGTTTTCTTACAAGAATCACGCTGGACAAGTTAAATTGTCAATGATAAAGATCACGGAATTTGGACTTACTTGCTAGCTGCCGTGTGACATGATTAAAGGAGCATACCATAATTCATGCCACATACCATACGTGTTTGGATGAGCATTCAAATACTTAATTTTATAAAATTGATCTTTGTTAAAAATTTACTGTGAAGTGTATGATTTATGTTTGAATTTATAAAATTGAGTTAGAGTAAAATTTACTGTAAATATTCTTATTTAACGTAAAAATTATTCAAAATTACTTTAACTTAAAATTAATCTTAAATATAGACTTAATTTCGAGATGTTATTCAATGTAAAAGTTGAAGTCTCATCTAAGATAAAAATGAAAAATTAGAATATCATATAAGTTAGAAAAAAATTATATATTTAAATTCTAAGATTTTAAATTAAAATATAATATTAAATTTACTTATGTAATTATTTATTTTTTGATTGATTATCCCCAGTTAAGCCTAGGCAAAGTGGAAACTTTCATATCAATGCAAAACTTTTGGTGCTTGATAACAACTACAGTAAAATATATTGGTATTATCCCATTGTTAGAGACAATAGGAACTTCCTGGAATATAATATAATATTTATTGTTCCTCCAATTCTGTTGATGATTGTGGAGAAAATAAAATTAGTTTGACCATGTTCACTCGATAAGAGTGGCATCTCAGATTTTGGATTTTTGGGTTTATTTAGATACTACCATCTACATTGGAAAGTTTCAACAGAAATGGGATCTATGATGAACAACTCAAATTGATTTAATTGAGAACTTCTAGAAAATTGAGAAATAACCTTACTAGCACGTCACCTAGAAAAATGCTAAACCACTCTATGAATATCTTGTAAAAATGTTTCTTCACATTAAAACTAGTATTACATCTGCCATTTGATTTTAAACTAGCTATATTTTACTTTGTTTTGAATATATTATTTCATTTCCATCCGCCACTTACGGTGCATGCAGATTATCTCTTTTTCGGGTCATTCATTACATTTGTTATATTTATAAAATAGTAAGAAATATTTTATTTATATAATAAAATTATGTAAACTTTTTATTTCTTATTTCCAACAGATTATATAATTTTCTCTCGCTTATTTTTTCACTTTTCATTTATAAAAAGAAGCATAATTTTTATTACATATATAAAATCTCTCAGATAGTAAAGTAATATTATTTGTTTCCTTGAACTTTGGTATTATCTCGAAATTTTTAAAATATACCTATGCTAGTGGTAGGAATTTAAACTCATGATTTTTCTCCCTCTCATTCAACCATCATGATTTTTGACTCGTAACATCGCATGATCCTACGTGTTGGGAAGGTCTTCAATGCCAACTTGCTAGTGAGACCGCTGTTGTGATCTTCAATGCTCAATCATTAAATGGTCGATTCCCAACCAGTTAGCAAAAACCCATTATTTTTGCTCCTAAACAATTTCCTACATTGTGCAACTTCTCCTACCTAGATTTTTTTGTCTGAATCCCCAGCTTCCACGATACGATCCGTCAAATATAGAGAACACTTCCTTTCATCGAATACACTTCTTCTCACTCAGATCCTTACCCATTTTGTCTTTTTCTTTTTCCCCTTCTCTTCTCTCAACTACTGCAATGGCTGATAAAATTTGAAAAATAAAAATGCTCTCCTCTCCCTCTTCTACTCTCTCTATATCCTCGGATATGATGATAATCTATACATGGGTTGTATCCCATGCTACTTTTTTCTTCCATTTTTTAATTTGCAGAGTTGGGGAGTGTATCTTATAAAAAGAATATATTTTTGAAAAACAAATAAAAAAGGAGAGTGAATAACTACCAAAGAGGGGAATGGATATAGCAATCACCTAAATAAATGAATGAATGACCGCAATAAAAAGATATAGTAAATTATTTAAAACATAATATGTAATATATTCAACTAAATAATGATACTAAAAATTATTAAATATGATAATAAATCAATGAATAGTAAATTAACAATCATAAAAATATATTTAATAAATACTTGTGGAGAAAATAAGATCTTATGATGATTGATTTACCAATTTTTACCCATCTTTTCAAGCTAAGTAGTAGAATCTTGATTCTAATGACAATGTTCTCAATCATCAAGTTAACCTAATTTGTTTGAATTTTTTTATTTTTTTTAAATTAGATCAATAAATTATTTTATTTATAAGTTTTTCTATTTAAAATAAATTATTTAATATTCAAATTTGTATAACCTTAACATTTTTGAAGGGTTTGGTGTCTGTTATTCACATCTAGTGTGTACATCTAATGTTATAAGCTCATGGTCTAACACAATAACAATAAAGTGTTGTTGTTTAGATGGGCAAGAAGTCACCAATAGATATCGTTAAAAGGTAACAGGTTGTCCCAAAAACTTACTACAATTTAAAAAGAATTTGTATTTCGCATTAGACATCGTCTAAGACCCATAATGCCCAATGGATTTGTGAGAATTGGTGTTCCCTTTAATGTCAAAACAACATCCACACAAGTATCATCATCATGGCAACCGACAGGAGTAAAAAAAAAAAGGAATGCTAAGAGATGTTGGAGGCGGATATAGATATTTTACATATGATACTCAAAAACTTACTACAAGTTAAAAGAATTTGTATTTCGCATTGGACATCGTCTAAGACCCATAATGTCCAATGGATTTGTGAAATTGGTGTTCCCTTTAATGTCAAAACAACATCCACACAAGTATCATCATCATGGGTAACCGACGGGAGGAAAAGAAAAGGGAATGCAAGAGATGTTGTAGGCGGATAGAGATATTTTACATTGATAAAATAATATTGTACACACTTTCAGGTGCACCCTAACAAAAAGGAAGCAAAAGAGAGAAGCAAGAATAGGTATATGGACATCTATCTTTGTCTACTACTGTGAGTATACATAATATTATGTTTTGTAGAGAATCAGTGTAATTTTTTTAGAGCATTTATCAACCGATTCTTAACAAAATACAATTCAATTAATCCATACCCTAAACATTTATTTGTCTGGTATTACATTATACTTTTTACTTTTATTTGGGAGTAATTTCTCATTTTGGATCTTAATAACTTTGAAGCAAGAAAAAGAACAAATAAATCTCTCAAATTGAATTTTGTTAGTCAAAGAAGTGTTGATTTGTGTATAGTTGGGTGGCTTCTAGGTTCACTTGATATGGTGATGCACTTCATGGAGTCACTACATTAAGACCAATTGATATCAAAATTGTAATGACCACAAATGTCATTACATGAAACACTAAAGCTTTAATGTAGAAAAAATCATTTTTAGTCCCTTTAAAACTCTTGAATAAGTTTAATTAATGAAAATGTGCATAATTTTTTTCCATGAATACATGCATGTCATATAAACTTCATTTATAAAAGATCCTCAAGTCGTAAAATATAAAGGTATGTATGCTTCAATGCATTACATCGTCAAATCTCATAAACAAATCTCCAAACAAAACTCAAGGGTCCAATTCAGGGAATAAATACAACATAGATCCATGAAGATACATAAACCCTAAGTTGATTCTCACCAAGACAAAACATAAATAAATAACAAAGGGTCGGATCTCGTCCTTAAGTTCACCAAATCCACATCAATCACGAGTAACATGTTCCTCATAAACTACATCATAATTTGCTCCCTATCAAATGACACAATCATGACAGTTCAACAGAAAGTGCAAGGATAAACTCATTTTAAAAGAAAACAACATGTAAAAGAAATATAAGATCAATATGTTAAAAAAGATATAGAAATCCTTCATCTTCCCAACAACCATGTACTAATACAACTCCTCAAGTTTACATCATTCTCAAGTCACAATTATGAATGCACATGTCTAACTATCATGTTATGTCATGTTATCTCTGTACTCCCAGAAGATTTCACCTTTTCAACGATTAACCCAAGTACATCCCTTAACATGTCACACTCTATGATCTGATCATTTAGGGAGACTTGAATTAACCATGCAGAAGAATTGTGGTTTTATCGAAAATGGATGAGTGTGGATAGTGGCTTATCTCAGTAAAGCTTGCAAAGACCTTGACCTATCTAGGGATTCACCTACTCATCCATTCTATAGGCCCATTCGGCATTAGCCACCATGAAAACCTCCAGCACTAGGTTGAGTGTCTTCCTAGCACCCCCCCAACTTACATGTCTACTCACATACAATGTCATTTATCAATGCATATATATTATGATCATTCAAATTAATATCATACATCATCACAAATTCATTCATCAATTTCAACATCATAAGAGACTCACCATTCATATGTTCATCACACTCATGAACTCACATATAGTTCAATAAGCATAGCAAGACATTTCAACATCTTGAATTCTTGCAAACAACTCACCAAAAACTCATATGAATGTGAATTTCATGATCAAGATAAAGTCAACTCTAATAATAAAATAGCATCATCTCAACCGCATCTCATATCATCATAAATTCATTAAGATTTTTAAATAGTTCATTTATGCAAGAAAAACAAATATTAATCACATTCACATCAAAACTGATCATTGGACTCAAAATGGTTACTTTACTCAAAGCTAATCATTGGACATCACTGGACGCGAAAATAGTCACTAGACGCGAATTCTGCAGAATTTTAAAATTACTATAGAATTGCCTCTGATGGCTTCCAAATCATCCAAAAATAAACTCAAACTCTTTCACATCAATTCCAAATACATAAACAACATCAAAACACTTCACAAATAGGAACTTTTAATCAATATTCATTAAATAAATAAGAACTTAAATTTTAAAACTCAAAACCTCAAATGTTCAAACTTCCTTTTTTTTTACAACATGGTTCATTTTCCAACAACCTTGAAACCAATTCTCAGCAACCCAAGCATAGAAAAGGATGAAACTTCCTTTACCTATCAAACCCAAGATGATGACTCTTTGAAGAAGAAAGAAAAAATGAGTGAGTTTTGGGTTCAAGTAAGGGACTTTCCTTCAATCCCACAACAACCACACTATACTAGCATCAACTCAACCCAAAAGCCAACCAAAAATAGAATCAAAAGCACTTAAAATCAAGCTTTTTCATGAAAGTTCAAGGTTGATCTTGGGAAAAAGAAAATGAATTCAAGGAGAGAAAGAAGAGGAGATTATCTCACCTAGGGCCAGTCAACAACCGCTAAAGGGAGAAAAAATGAACTCTCCTTTTTTTTTTCACAACACCAAAGTTCAAGGTTTTCTAATGATGGTTTCTTGGAGAAAAGAGAAGTGTGTTGAGAGAGAGAGAGAGAGAGTTTTAACACAAAAGAGAGTTTTAAGGAGATATAGGATTGAAAAGATTTTTCCTTCATGCAACTAAGTATTTGCTAGACTCACACCGCTTTTACTAATCATTACAAGCTTATCTTTCTTCATGTCCAAACTCACCAAAACTCACTAAACATATATAAATATAAGCAAAGCACCATCACACCAATCACTAATTAATTATAGACACTCAAATATAAATTTAATTACTCTTTTAATTTAATTAAATCACTTCAACAATCAACTACAAAAAATACAAAATTACACGGATGGTGCACATGGTTTTGACAAGAAAATCAACTTTTACTTGTCAATTGAATTTATTCCCGGCTGGGATTTACAGCTTATAGTTGTCAACTTTTGTAATAACGGATCTTTGGATCAAGTTAGAGTTAGTTATTTTCTAGCAACTCTGGTTATATTTGCTAGTTTGAATGCAAGTGATTCCGTGGGAGTTTCTACTCCCCGAATTATTGTCTTTTAATTGTTTATTTTTGGGCTTAAAGTTCCACGAATTTATAGGAAAAAATTTATAAAATAAGGTACATATATAAATTGGAAAATATTTTAAATTTGTTATAATATTTGATTGATTCAAATAATTACAACAGATATTAATTTATTGATTCAGATTCAAATTCAAATATTTATACTGATTAACTTATAATGATATTAAATTTGATTATGTTATTTTTTTCTACACAAAAATTAATCATCTTAATATTATTATTTTATTAAATATTATTTAATGAGATATTATTGGGACACAAACTTAGCACCTCATTCTTACACACAATCAATAGAAAATTGACAAATGATAAAATATAAAACAAAATATTCATCATTTATTAGATTTAATTTGATTTACTTCTAATAAGGATTATGATATAATTTTTCTTTGATGAAAAAATTGATCTAATGACGATATGTTAAATATTTATAGGTTTTTTTTTTTTTTACAAAATTCTCTTATTATCTTGTGTTTATGTGAATGAAAAAAGAAGAACCTAATAGAACGTATTGTATCGATTTTTTATTAGTTCTTATTTAATTAAAACATAATAAAAGTGATGCGACAAAATTGAACGTTGTAATTAGTTGTGTGTGTAAAGGTGCTTTACCTCACATGAACATTTTTATTTAAAATAAAATATGTAATCAACTTAATGAGAAATTTTATAAATATACTCTCTATCTTCTTTAATATATTTTGTATTATTAATTAAAATTTATAAGAGAATCATTTTTTCAAGAATAAAATAAAAAATAATAATCTCTTATTAATTTTTGTTTTCTTAAACAAATTAAAACATAGTTCGTCTCTTTTTATTTTTCTACATTTGACATCTCCCTACAATCTTTATATACTTTGTCTTTTATTTACATTATTTTATTAACAATTTTTAAAAACTTAAATTTATTTAAGATTATTTTTTAAGATACGTGACTAACTCTCCAAACTTTATACATGCCTTGTATGTCATTTCCTTCTCAGTCTCTCTTAATAAAAATTTGAATTATAATACAAAATTATTAAAAATACACAAAAATATATTTATAAAATTTATCGTTTATAAGCAAGTTTATTATGTATTTTAGTTTATTTACATAAACAAAAGATAATAAGAGAAATTGAAATTTTTAATTATATAAAAAATTATAAAATCAAATCTTTCTCAAATGAAGCTAAGTATATCGTATCCTTATTAAAAGGAAATCAAATCAAATTTAATAAATGATGAATATTTTTCTTTATATTTTATCACTTGTCAATTTTTTATTGATTGTTTAAGAATAAGGTATTGGGTTTGTGCCCACAAAAAATTATTGCAGTAGATATTAATTGATTGATTTAAATATTTGTTTTAATGAATCAATATTAGTTTTAGAATTACAATTTTTACAAATTATGCAAATATTCTGTTATTTAAATTATTAATAATCTTAATTTCATTATTTAATAAATATAATTTTTTGTGGAAATAATAAATAAATTTTAGTTTAATTGACCCAAGTAAAAATCGGATTAAACAATTCCATCTTAAATAACCAATAGAATTTAATCCTATTTTTACCTTGGTCAATTAGACAAACCCTTTGTAACAACCTTTGTCCACACTTTTTTTTTTAGTGATTGTATTAATAATCAAAGAAGATCTACCATAACGAAAAATACACGCTGGATGCTGTTAGTTACACATGCATGAGTCATGACGTGCAAATATGATGTTCTGTCCAAAACTATGTACAACCTTTTTATTTTCGTGTGACTTTGGACAATTTCATGTTCAGTTGCTGATTGTTGCATGCTTTTTTGCTGTACTACCTATAAACATTGGGGGAGGGGGTGTAAATGCCTTGTCGGATGATTCAGTAGTGCTCTTCAGCAAAATACTTTCAAGTACGATTGCTTCCAAATTATAAGGAGAATTCAGAAAGCAATATGTTTAAAGCTAGAATTGAGGGACAAATCATGTACTTCAAACCAGTAGATGGTGTTTCTTTTTCACATGACAAAGTTGGAAACAAAATTGTGTTGAACATTAGAATGCTTGGTAAGGAAGAAGCAGAGGCTTATGGCGTGTTTGATTATGCATAGGAAATGATTGGATGCGCCTAACTTTGAAACAAGATGACTTAGTTTTTCTACATTTTTTTACTGTGTTTAGATGCACATTGTCTTTGTAATTTATCATGTATAACCATAAGTTAATAGCTATAACTTTCACATTTTTAGACTAAATTGATGTGATTTTTCTCTTTCTAATGTGTTCAAATATGCACTTAGATGGTTAACATGAAAGTTTACCTAAATGTGTGATAAATGTAGAACCAAACACACTTCTGGATCCCCATTTGGCAGACTCATATCCTTAACCACAACTTAGGCAAACATTCATTAAACATGGGAATGCTAAGGACGGTGATCAGTATTACATAAAATAAAAGACACCTTAGAGTGAAACCCCTACGGCAACAACAATGTTTATGAAGCTCCAAAAGTGAATAAATCAAACAAATAAAATGCATAAAAAATAAGAAAAATAGAATAAAAATGACAACTCTAAATTGTTTGTTTGCTTGAAGTGAATTGACATGGAACGAAAAAGAAAGAGAGAAGAAAAGTTGAAACGGTCCTCTTCAGAATAAAATACAAAGTGAAAATTGACAACTCTTGTCCTTCTCTTACATTTAATATTTTTTCCTCTCACTTTTCACTACAATACATATTTTTCACTTAAAATCCACTTCAGTTTCTACCTTTTTTATTTCAACTCCCATCCAAACATAGGCTAAGTAGAGGGTCCAAAAATTTGACATAATTCAGAATGTTGTTAAGTGAATATAAAGAGACAGAGTAAACAAAAATTTGAAGACCCCTCAAAATAGAGGGTTTCATTAATTTAATGAACTTTCTCTGTACAGCAGCAAAATCAGCAAAAAAATATGTAAGCGACCGAACTAAAGAACAAAATGACTCTGTCATCCTCTTCCTCATTCCTAATTCTAGTAGTCGTTGTCAGCAATGTTTAGTGTAAAAACGCAAATTACATCAGAGGCTTTTGAATATGAACAATGGTTAGGCAAAAATGGAGACATAAACATTGCTGCTCAATCTATATGCTCAATCTAGATTTCTTCGATTGCGATACACATGGTGATGGAGGTGATGATAGATCACATGGATGAGAAACTGATGCAAATGCAGTTGATAGAGATGGAATGCAATCATCTGATCGGCTTCTTTTTTTAGATCTTTTTACTCCTTTCATCCCTTCGCCTCGCATGATGAAATCTGTTACGCGTTTTACATCTGACAACTTGACAGGTTTCAACAGAAACTCCTCTGCTCCTTCCTCCAAGCAACTGCCAATCAGTAAAAGTAAAAAAAAAATGAATAATTGGGTCTACAAGTCAAAATAATTATCAAATTTGAGAGGTAAAGATAAAGAATATGGTATGAACTTTGTTCAAATGTTGAAGTAATCATTAACAAACTATATTCATAATCCATTGAAACACTGAGGGTGAGCATAGCCTAATGGTGTTGGCTAATAATTTCATGTATAGATGCATAGAAGTATTGATAAGATGTATGATTATGTGGCAATTATAGTGACAATAATTGCTTCCATGCCAACAGGGTCCTTTACAACAGTTGACCGTTAGGCAAGTGGGAATCTGGATTTCTTCATATGCTTCAATCATTGTAGCCACAAGTGCAAGTTGGAAGCAACATGTTCCCAAAACACTCCATGTGACTAACATGATGAGACTATTAATGAATTAAGTCTCAACAGATGAATTTTACCAGAACCAACCTAGAATGAGAAAGTATATGGGGATCTAATGCAACATCAACAATCTTATTCCATTAGGTGAGATCAACTACCCGGAATACAGAATATCATTGACCTGTAACAAAATCCAAATTATTCACCATAATATTCCCTTGACTCTTTTAATAATTTCCTCAGATATCATTGTCTCCTCTCTCCATTCCTTTTTCACATGGCTAAACACCATGTGATCTGGGTGCCCTAATCCTGTCCAAACCCTAGGTGATCTAATCATATCCAAAAGTATGTTCATCATGTCTTCCACTAATGCAATTCAAGTCTAGATGTGAATCGTGTCCAAACCATTAGCATAGGTAAAATCAACAAACATCATCCAAATCTAGTAAATATCATCACATAAATCAAGCAATTATATCAAAGAATTCAAACAAAAATAAAGGCTTATATCTCCTAAAACCAAACAGCATCTTATCTTAATCAAGAGCTTACCTATCAATTCTGGTCAAGATATTCTCAGACGACATAACCACCACTGGAACCTCTCTAAAAACAGATGACTCCTGCAGATATTAACAAAGAGAATTAAAAATCAGGGAGAAAAGGGGGAAAACCACTACTAATAAATCAGGAAAATATCAATAATTCTATCTTCTCTTCTGTTAATCTTCGACAAGAAATTAAACCAAAATCAAAATAATAACAAAAATCATTATCATTTCTCACCTTAATCTTTTTGAGCAATTCGTATCCTGTCATCCCCGGCATGGAATAATCCGTCATTATCAAATTAACATCCACACTCTGTCAAAACAATCATCAAATAACAACATAAGCTTCACTTCCGAGTAACCTGAAAAGAAGTGCCTTTAACAATTCAAAAGCCAAGTTTTCTTACATCAAAACCAATGGAACTTTTTTCTCCATCCAACCCCAGATACTGTAGAGCCCTGCTACCACTTTCCACCACCGTCACTGCCAAAGAACCCATATCTAACAACCATCAGAACCCAATAGAAAAAGAACAACAAAAGACACTCAAATTCAGCATCTTTAGCTCTTTACCTTTGCAAGACGAGATTTTGAGCAACCGCTCGATCACCTTGCGGTCCACGTGGCTGTCATCAACAGCAAGCACGTGTAACTTCCCGGCACCACCAACTTCCGGCAAACCATGCGTGAAAAGATCGCCGGCGGAAGCCATCCTTGGATTGAATAAGTAGTGATTGGTAAAAAGAAATAAGAAGAATGGTATAAAATGAAAGAAGACCTCAAGAATGAAGAGAGAGAGAGATGGTTATGCTTTATAATGAATGGTGAAGTTAGGGGAAAAGGGTGAATAAATAATAAGAAGAATGTGAAAATGAAAAGAGGGAGATTCGGAGGATCGAAATCTGAGAGATCTTGTTTGTTGTTTTTGGAAATGAAGCAGAGAGGATTATCCCACCTGCACTTGTCGCTTCTCCTGTCACAATCATACTTTTTTATCTTTAAAAAAAAAAAAACATTAAACAGTAACATTGTTGATGGTCAGACACGACCAAACGTATCTTGTTCGGGTCCACCTTCGCTCTCTCTGTTTCCTTCCTTCCGAGAGCCATCTTTGACTTTCACACAGTTTACTTTCACTTTCACACAGTTTACATTTTGAAACCATCTACGCGTACCTAGTTAGTTGGATTTGGATTTGGATTTGGATTTGGATTGGATCATCACGCTTTTTACCTGCTTTTATTATTATTGCAATTTCGTGGAATTTACGTTGCGAATTAATTTTTCAATTATCAAAATATTATTCAGACAGATATTTTAATTGATTTAGATTATACTACTGTATATGCTTTTATTTAAAAAAATGTGAGATTTGATTTTCTAACTTATTTTTTTGGTGTTAAGCAAAGTCCAACAAACTGAAAGGAACAATCCAATACTATACTTTTTCTTTTTTCTAACTTTTGAATAAACATATCCTTACTTTAACAACACAATACAACACGGTTGAATCTTTTTCTTTTCTTTTTTTTAGTATTTGCCTTTTGCCCACATGCAATTTCTCAATTTCTCGGCAGTTGTAAATTTGCATAACATTGTAGCAAATTATGGTGTACTCTTTGACTTTATTTTTTTACACGATATTTGTATGTTTATGTCCTATTTCTTTATTTATCAAAGAATATTTTAAATATAAAATTTATCATTTTATTTCATTGCAAGTGTTAGGAATACTCACTAATATCTATCTATAATGGAGATTGAGCCATAATCTAGGAGAGTACATAATCCTTTCACAGTGAATTAGCATTTTGATCTCTGACTTTTGATCCATTTTACAAATTAGTTCATATTTTTTTGAAATGTAAAAAATAGTTTTTATCTTTGCATAAGTTTTACAAAATAGTCATTGCCGTTAAATTTAAAAGTAACGTCGTTAGTGAGATACATTATTAACAATTTTAGTGTCACATAAACTATCCAACGTGACAATTTTGGAGGTTTCAGTTAACTCCTTCCGATGAGAGCCATGGAGGAGAAAGATTGGAATGATGACAGTCTCACCATGACCACCGTTTCTCAGCACTGTTTCGGCAATGATTCTGAAGCACCAAGCTTCTCCATCTCCAACATCAAGGTTTTTCACTTCTCAATCCCACTACATTCTCCATGAATTTCCCAACCAACTAACATTTACTCTTCTTCTCGCGGAACATGAAGGACGAATATGACCTATTCCTGTGGCCCTGCAGCGTAGTTCTCGCCGAGTATGTTTGGCAGCACAATCATCGATTTTTAGGAGCCAACGTTGTTTAGGTACCCTCTTATTTCAAATTCTTGTCTAATGTTATGTGCTCATTTATTATTCTCCATTATTTTTTCTTATTGTATTCATGCATCTAGGTGTTGGAACTTCCTTGCCTAGCTTGGTTGCAACAAAACTCGGTGCCTGTGTCACTCTTATCGATGACTTCACCAGATTAGGGGTATTACACTGTTACCATCCAATTTTTATTTTATATACTTTTATAAATATTTCAAATAAACTATAGTCAACCACTAAGCACGTGGATCAATTGCTACATGATTGTTTTGATTTAATCAGTCATCTTTAGTTTGAGTCCTATCTTGGGTTTGCAGCTGTGTTGCGATGAATAATTGGGGAGAGCACTTACGTGTGATTTTTACAGATAAAAAACCGGTTGTCAATATGACTCATTGATTTCTATTAATAGTATTCTTATATGATTTTTATAAGCTTGTGTTTAAATTAATAGTTGGATCCTAAAAGTTAATATATCTAGCAGCTGATTGCTTCTTGTTTGGTTTGGGCCTGTAGGGAAGTTTGCCATTGATAAGTGATTACATTGGGCATGTGGTGAATAAGCGGAAGTTTGCCAATGCTTGTTTGTGCATGTTCTTGATGTTGAAATTTTATCATATTGTTTTTTTTAATTTGAATGTTTGCCTTCTATTTGTAGGTGTTGGGATTGACATGGGGAGTTTGAGATTCATTCATATTCAATTTACAACCAACAATTATTCTAAGGCTGATTTGTTGTATGATTCAAACGGTGAGAAAAAATGGGTTGTGTTAGTTATCTGTCACCTTCCTCTGTCTATTGGCAAAGCATCACTGTAAGTGGTAACATTCAATTGGCAGAGATAGCTCTTATCTCAAAAGATAATGCCCGGGGTAGCTCAAAATTGTGATAAAGCTTAGCAGTTCTTTTTTTATTTATTTATTTATCTGGCAGCCATTGTTATTATCTATGTTCTTTTTGCTTTGAGAAAATTCCATTTCATATATAGATGATCACCTTATTATGTTTTTTTTTATCTAATTCTAACCAAACCATAACTGAAAAGCTAATTAAAGTAGCAATGTAGATGAGATACCTAATACCCAATTGAAGATTAAGCATCAAATCATAATTCATATGCCCTTTAGAAACCGTATGACCCGGTTTCTTAACATCCCCATCAATAGAACCACAAGGGCTCTTCTGCAACTGTACATCACTTTCACACACTCTTCCGCCATCATAAATCATAGAAGCCTCCACAATATCACAAGTGATATCCCCAGCTTCACCATTAAGCTCCCAAATACAAATTATGGGAAAACTCACACTCTTATTATTATTATTATTACACTCATCCATCGACACACGTTTCTCATTCACAAACTTTTTCCCCCAATTCCCAAAAGAAGTGCTTCCATCGCGCCACGTAAACACCCCTCTCCCCTTTGAAACACCGTTCTCCCAACACCCTTCGTAACGGTTCCCGTTCTTCCTCACCAGCACACCATTATCGGAGATGGCGCCGTTCTTCCACTCTTCGACGTACTTGTTCCTATTGCGCCATGTGTACCTTTCTTCCCCTTCTTGCAGGTTGCACCTCCAGAACCCTTATGACTAACAGTGGGTTGTATCATAATTTTTCAATTCAATCAAAAAACTTGCCACATAAGTTTGCTTACATGGACAAAGACTTACCACATAAACATATGACTAACAGTGGAAATTGAATTTTAACAATAAGGACTTATTTACATAACGGAGGTAAAGATATGAACTATTTTTTACATTTCAAAAATATAGGGACTAATTTGCAAAATGGATCAAAAATTAGAGACCAAAATGCCTATTCACTCAATCCTTTCATCTTGTGCGTGAAAAGCATATTATAAAGTTATGCGATAAGATTTGGAATAAGTTGATTTGCAAATAGGAATTGATAAGTGGAAATCGACCTAGGAGGATACAATTTCAGAAGGATTATTTGGTTCACTTTAAAAATATAAAAAATTAAATTAAAATTTTTAAAAGATAAGAAAACAAATTGAATATAATAAATAATATAAAAAATAATAGTGTACTTTAGTCTAAATTATTTATTTAAGTACAATCTGAATAAAAAAATGTTTATTGTTAACCATGTTTATTTATTATCACTCTTTTAATTATTTTTATTTTCTTATAGTATTATTAGTTAAAAAGTTGTGTTGATTTTTTAACTTATTATCGTTCCTATGTCCTAAATTTTAATTAATCGTTCATACCAAACATTTATAAATTTTTTTAAATTTAAAAATATGCTAAGAAAATAATCACATTATTTATAATACGTTTGATTTAAAAAATAAAAAAGAATCAGTTAAAATTCTTCTTATTTCTTCTTTTTTTTCTCTTCTATCAGACACAGCGTAAAAACCAAAGATTGATTCTCGTTATTTCTCTTTTCTTCCCGTCATCTTTGTCTCCAATTGTTACCTCAATAAATATGGGGTGAATATCACTTTATACACAAGTACCAAAATTAAAGTTTGAATAGCGCGTTTATGAGATCACATTGGAATGGCAAGACGACCAAGGCCGGCAGATCGTAAGTCCAATTAAAGATATAGAGATTGACTTCGTCATCAGTCACCTGAGCAGCGTTTACTCGTAGTACAGTCTTGATGGTTTGAAACATCAACATTCAACAATACTTATATCACATAATCTCTCGATTTCCTATTATACCACGTGTACATATATTAAATAATATAATTAATTTATTGAATTTTAAAATAAATACATTATCTTTTTTTTATAAACAATAAAATGTAATTTTTTTGTTCTTAAATATGAACAGTGTTTTTAATACTTTCACATTATTTAATGAGATCATATATAAAATATTTCTCATTTAATAGGATAATTATTCTTTCAAAGAAAGATAATTTTAAAAAATAGTTTTAATTAGAAATAACATAAATTTAAGGAATTAATCGAACTTTCTTAATAAATACGAAATAAGTTTTTTATACTTATAAAATAGGACGGATGGAATATTAGATAACTTTTTAATTATTTTTTTTTATCTTTGTAACTAATTGTTCATTTACTTTTTATATGTATTATTCTCATTATTGATTAAGGATAAATTTTTTTAAAAAAATCTAATACAATTCTAATTTTATAAAATAACATATATTTTAAGATAATTTTCTTTCTCTAAAATATCATAAAATCTGAGAGTATGTGATATTATTATATAACGTGATTTACAAGTCTTCATTGCATTACCTTGCTTTTTTTATCTCCAAAAAATTGCTTATTTTCAACATTTATTCTCTTTTGTTCTTGTCTTTTTATTGTAAAATAAATCATAAATATAACTTCCAACTTCCCTCTATTTACTTTACAGTAGCAAATCTTTCTATGTTTACAAATGATTCTGATATGGACTGCACAGCACCGAGTCACTCAGGTGGTGGGTCCTCCCTCCGTATATGTGAGTGTGAATCTGAAAGGAGGAATATCTTGATTTTGTGTCATAGGATTCGATACGCATCACTCATCCCCTGCTGTCATAGGATTCGCTTCTCTTCTATTACGCTCCCTCACATGATCTATGATCAATCCATGATCCATTTAGTTTTCTGAGCTCCATTCATCTGCTTTTTTTATTTTTTAATACAGATCCCAGGTGATTTTTATGGTACACAAGTATTTGTATAGTACAAAAGCCTAACTTTACTTTATAAAATCATGACCATATTATGCAAAAATAGAAATAATTATATATATATATATATTCTTCTAATAGTTGTACGTAGGACTTTTAGTTTTTGGTCATGAAATATTCGAATGGGTTCACGTTCTCTTTGGATTGTTTTTTCTCGTTGTAATTTTTTGGAAAATTTATTTTCTGAATCTGATCCATTTTTCTTCCACGTTTAATCTTTATTTCTGTCACATTCAGTAACAAACTCACGTCTCTATTCTCAAATCCACGTTCTGATACATACAAATTGGTTAAGATCTGTGATGCGCAGACTCTATTTTGAGATGCTCTCAGTTTTGTATCAACAAGTCTATTTCTCTATTTAGAAAAATATACAATTTATTCAGAGTGAGTAAGAGTCTGAAAAAATAGAGTTGCCTTCGAGTTCGTGCTTACGCCACTTCGTGTTTGATTTGCAATGGCTGAAGGTACGGTTGTGCTTTTTTTAGCTTTTGTTGTTGATCTGAATATGACTTTAAATTCATTTGCATGTTTAGATCAATATGTATATATTTTACAATTGGCATCAGAGCGTTAAAATGCCTCTGCCTTGCTTTTGTTTTGGTATTATATGGAGTAACATTGTTTTGTTTTGTTCAATATAAAAAGAAAAGTAGAGAAAAAAGATGAACAGTATAATGGTCCTTTAGAATAAGGTACAATACGACACTCTTGAAAGCGTAAAACAAAAGTTTGAAAGCATAAACTTTTATATATTAAAATAAAAAAAGGAAAGAAGATTTTGGATCCTCTCTTTCTTGAAAGCAGTTTAATATTCTAAATATTAAAAGCGTAAACTTTTTGAAAGCGTAAACTTACATATTAGCGTGTTTGAATTATTTATTAAGATTAATTGTATGTTTATTTTAGTATTTAAGCATTCAATATTAAGCTAAATAATTTATGCACATTAAATTTAATGGTTAAGAGCTTATATGTTTTAAATATTAGATATGCATATATTATTTATTTACTTTTAAAGTTTTGTGTGTACGATTTTATGATTTTATACATGCGAAGTTATCTTGAATATTTTTATGCAATGTTATTCAATTTATTTACATTATTTAAAATATTATGTAAATATTTATCTCTTATTAAGAATTAATGTTAAGTGATTAATATGATTTAATTAATTAAAGAATAGCCACTTAGCCACAACATCTTTAATTGATTAGGTTTATATATTAAGTATAAAAAAATCACATTTAAAAAAATTGGTTATGATTAATCATATTTAATGTGATAAAATATACCTACAAGAATTTTGTTATGTTTGTATGATTAATTAAGATAAAATATCAGATTATATTTCTTAATTTACCCACAGGAATTGAGAAAAAAGAACATAATTTGATAGTTTTATCATAACTATGAATCTAATTGAGTAAGACTTTGGCCCACAAGCAAATTGTATGTCATTAGGTTCATGAACTAATAATATTTTACATTGGTAAAACATGACAATTTATTGAGTCTCAAATTATGAATAATGAGAATGTATTCTTGAACTTTACAGTTAATCAATCTACAAACATTTCTGATATTAAGTGAGATATTCCCAAATTGAAAGGGGACAATTATAAGGTTTGGAGGGGGAGAATTCTCCTTCATTTAGGTTGGATGGATATTGACAATGCTATTAGGAAAGACGAGCCACCAGGCATTACTGAAACTAGCACTCCAGACGTTGTCGATCTTTATGAAAAGTGTAAGAGATCTAATCGTCTGTTGTAATGTTCCTAAAGACTAATATATCTGCTAGTATCCGTAGTTCTATCGATCAGCATGAAAAAGTCAAGGATCTTTCGAATGCCATTGATGATCAATTTTTTACATTTGATAAGGCCCCTGCCAGCACCCTTATAATGCAGTTCTCATCCTTAAAACTCCAAGGGATAAGGGGTGTACGTGATCACATCATGCGCATGAGAGATATAGTGGCTCAACTAAAAGCCTTGGAGGTTACCATGTCTGATTCATTCCTAGTACACTATATTTTGTGTACTTTATACTTGCAATATGCTCATTTCAAAATATATTATAACACACATAAAGACAAAATGGTCAATTAATGAGTTGATGATCATGTGTGTTCAAGAAGAGAAAAAGTTAATTATGGAAGAGGGCGAAAGGGCGAACTTAACCATTCATGGAAAGAAGAATGGGGATCAACCCAAAAACAAGGGCAAGATTCCTACTCAGCCAATCATAAAGAAAGAGTCCAAGTGTTTGTTTTGCAAGAAGAAAGGGCATATGCAGAAAGACTACTTAAAGTTTAAGAGTTAGATGGACAAGAAATGTATTCTATTTGCTTTTGTTTGTTATGAATCTAATATGGTAAGTATTAATCATAATACATGATGGATTGATTCTAGTTATATAATCCATGTTTCTAATACCTTGCAAGGTATGGAAAACTTAAGGAGACCAGTGAGAAGTGAGCACCACATATATTCAGGAGGTAAGATGAGCCCACATGTGGAGTCCATTGGGACGTGCAATTTGATTTTAAGCAACGGTTTCATTTTACATTTAGAAAAGACTTTTATTATAGTTTTATTATTTAAATAAATCATAATTTTATTATTTTCAATTATTTTATATTTTTTAAATTATTTTAACAATTAATTTTATCAAATATTCATATTTTAGTAAGTTAATTTTTCAGTTAATTTTATCTAATTTAAATTTAAAATAAAATTGTGATATTAATTAAAAAAACAAATAAAAATTTTCTTTGACACATGTTTCTGTCTATTTTTATATTTAAATAACAAATAAAATAAAAATAAAAAAAATACTCAAATTCTTTTGTTTATTCTGCCATCACACCGGTTTGAAAACTAGTGTTTTAACTTTGAAGGGAAGGGACGGATCCATTCAAAAAAAGAAGGGAAGGGACGGAGGGAGTAATGTTGAGCTGGCGTTTTATGATTGGGTGTTAGTTTTGCAGCGCATCGAGTTGCGTGCACAAGCACAACGCTGTATGGGTATCCTACCCTTGCAACTAGTTCTATCCACCAATAGAATTGCGTCTAGAAAAATTTACACAATATTTTAAGACGCACATAAACTTCCTCTGTCACTACCCACTCCTCTCTCTGTCTCCGCCTTTCGCATTGCAAGCGCTCTCTTTCTTTGCTTTCCCCCCTTTCTGGTTTCAACGCTGCAACTATCCATGGCAAACCACTGGCTCAGACCCGAGGTTCGTTTCGATCCATCATCGGAATATTTGTATTCCACCGTTGCTTTTTCGTTTTAGGGTTTCACTGTTTTTTTTTTTGTTTCTTTTTCAGGTGTATCCACTGTTCGCTGCGGTTGGTGCCGCTGTTGGGATCTGTGGATTCCAATTGGTTCGTAATATCTGCATCAACCCTGAAGTCAGGTCTCTCTCTCTCATTTTCTGTATTGAAATTGGTTTCTTCTAGTTTTTAGGTTTTGATCTTTTAAACGATTGAAATTGGTTTTTATGCTGTGAGGGTTTTTTTCTTGTTTGGATGGGATCGTCTGAATTATTAGGGATTTGGGATTAATACTTGTTGCGTTTTTTTGTTAAATTTCTCACTTGTTAGTCTTTGACCCTTTGTGAATTGCGATTATACGAATTCTTTATTTAAAGATAAATAAAAAAATTGGTATTTGTATTGATGATAAAATGGTGAAGGAAAGGGGGAAAATATGATAAGAAACTTGGTAGGTTTTGACTGTGAATAAAAATTCTTCCTTGACTAGCCAAGTCAAAAGCACATAGAAGAATCAGGGTGAATATTGATTTTATTCATTCAATTCGGAATCTTTGGAAACAGAATAATATACAATTTGGACATTGAAATCGACATCCTATTTATCTTTAGACCTTGAAAGTGTTGGTGTATACAATTCGGCCCTTCAATATTTTAATCTTTTCAGAGCCTAATTAGTTCTCAAAAGTGTAAATGTGTCCAATTTGATCTCTTCTCTTCAGAATGTATTAATTTCGCTCACCATTTATTCACATTTTGAGTATATATTTGTGATGGAAAGACTAAAAATGTGATTTGGGGACTTAATTGTACACACCTACACTTTTGGGGAGTAAAAATAAATAGGATATCACTTTCAAAGATCAAATTGCATGTTAACTCTTTTTTAAAATAAGTTGAATCAATCCCAATTGTAGCTCGAGGGAACAGCCTCAATTGAAAAAAAATCAAATGTTTTATCAGGCATTGAGTCTTTTCATCATAAGAGTTGTTTCTGTTAGTTAATTTGTATTAGTGTTTTGGTTATTAATGGAAAACAATGGATGATTCTTTTGTTCTTGTTATGTATTTAGGGTGAACAAGGAGGGAAGAAAGGCAGGAGTGTTGGAGAACTTTGCTGAGGGAGAGAAGTATGCTGAGCATTTCCTGAGGAAGTATGTGCGCAACAGAACTCCTGAGATTATGCCCTCCATCAACAGCTTCTTTGCTGACCCAAGTCGCAACTAAGTTGCTTTGAATAAATAAAGGTTTATGTGAGATATGAATTCTATTATGGTTAAAGACAGATTGTATCGTGCTTTTAGAAAACAAAATGTGGTTGTTGCTTTCTCTGGCCGTGCAGTGTGTTTGCTGTGGTTGAGAATAATAATACTGATTTTATTGCATTAATGATTGCTGCTGTTTCAATGCCATAATCCTGTCTAGCTTTTGCTGCAGAAATTTGTGGTGAAACTGGTAGTAGTATTGAAGGTAAACGTGAATTACCTAACTCGTTCTTGTTTGTTACAATTTGAACAACTTTTTTCGACCTTTTTAGTCATTCCATCTAGTTTTATGAGTTTTCACCCATTCATGGGTTTCTAATCGCTAACTTCTTAATCAATCCTTGAAACTTTAATATTTGTTGTTTGTTAACTTCACCTTGTGCGTTTAGTGCATTCCCCCCACTATTTGAGTTGATTTATGTTTGCATTCTATCTCAATTACATCATAAAATACACTCGGATTAAAAATTTGAAATCTGAATGTATTTCTGCAGCAAATTCAGTCAAGGATTATCGTTGAAGAAATTCAGTTTTTAGCCAAACTTGGTTGTTTGATTTTAGATTCTGTCTTAAACCGATCTTGAAGTTGGAAAACAAATTATTTTTTCTTTTCCTTTTCAAATCAATCATATTGTGCGGGTGCTTAGTGTTTATTGCTGGAGAGAATCTGATCTCAATTGACGTTTGCTTAACTGATCAATAGTTTAACCAATATTTTGTAGCAAGTATAGCTATTGCAACTAATTATTACCATTTTTATGAATTAATGTTTCTCATTAATGAATCATCTTTGCAATTTTATTTTTATTTTTCAATTTCACGTTACTAAATAATTTGTTTCAAGTAAAAATTACTCAGTTGGCCCTGAATTATTTTGAAAATTTTCAGCTAGAGTTCTAAACTATTTTTTTTTTAATTGGGTCTATAAACTTAAAAGTCTCTAGAGTTAGTATATGGTGTGGCTTGAAATCCCCAAAAATGACAATTAACTGATTTAATAAACTTAGGAGTTCAATTAAAGAAAAATCCAATTTAAATCTTTTTAAGTGTAGGGTGCCGTTTTTGAAAATTTTCAAATAGTTTAAGTGATTAACGTAATCATTTAACCGAGTTTTAATTATTTGTGAACCCACTTTAGTTAATTTCATAATCAAGGTTATTGTGCTGATGCTTTAGCTAAGTTAAGAGCAAGGTCCAACAATTCTTAAACCCTGTTTGATCAGTGCCCCTCTGCTATTCAGCCTCTGTTATCTATTGATGCTGTGGGCACTCTGTTTCTAGTTCCTTTTGTTGTTGCTTTTATTTTCTTACTAAAAAAAAAAACAATGCCATTGTTTTGGTACCTTTATTGTAACTTCTTTAAAACTTCTCTTTTTACTTGCAGCTGCAAATGTCAATGTGTGATTATCTGATGTTGAATATGTGTATTGTGTAGTATCGGAAATTCTTAGAATTGGTGATCCCAAGTTAGAAAATAAATCCTTAGATTTTGTTTGGGGTATTTTTTGTCCTAGGTTTCAAAAAATTTATAAATAATTAAATTTTAGTTTTTAAAATTTAATTCTTAGAATTGGTGATCCCAAATTTGAAAACAAATCCTTAAGTTATGTTTGGGGTAATTTTTTGTGGTAAGTTTATTTTTTATAGATAACTAGCTTTTAGTTTTTTTTTTAAATTTTAATTTTAAAATAAAAAATAATTTTTTCTTAATAAAAAATGAATTTATTTCAAAAGAATTCCTATCTTACTAAATTTCTATTCCTTCTAGTTTCAAATATTTGAAAAAAAATATGAAACACTAACTAAGAAAGATCACATTTAATTACATTAATTTTAATTAATTTTTTTTTCTAATTTATCATTAATTAGAATTTGATATTAAAGATAAGAAATAGCTATTGATAGTTTGAAATTAGCACCTAAATTAAATAAAGGATATTTTTCTCTTATATTTGAGACGAGAGGCAATATTTTAAAATAAAATTTTCTCTATTTTATCTTTAATTTAAATTTATTTATTTTTACTCGACCAAACTTATTATGCTAGCTTGAACCTTTTAAAACGACTTTTATACATTTTACTCAATTTATATTTATATACGAGAGTAGATTTGACTACAGGAAAAAAAAGTTTTAACTTTTATTGATAAAAATGATTTTTATTTTATTTTATTTTATTTATTTATTTTTACCCGACCAAACTTGTTATGCTAAATGACAAGATACTTATTGTGCCTTTTAAAATAAAAACAACAAAAATCCTTATTTCAAATTTGAATCCGGAACATTATAAATTCATGGCTAAATTTTAATTTTAATATCTTAAAAATTTTTTATCCATGATTTTAGTTCTTCTATATCATGTTTTGTGATTTTGATCTTATTTTGTAATTTTTTTTTATACTTTTTGTCTAATAGTCAATTCAGTATATGTTTTATTATTTTATTTGGATCCATTTGAATTTGAATTCTAGACTTAACTTAAGGTATTATAAAAAATAATTGAATTTATTATAATAAAAATAATAATAAAAGAAATGTACACAAAATTATATTTTTTTTAAAACAAAGGAATAAAATTACAAATAAAAACTTAAAAAGAAATTAAAATTATAATGTAACCTAAATTCATCATAGGCACAATAACATCAACAAATCAACTTAAAAATTAAAAAATGGGCTATAATCCAACTAACATTTTACTCACCTTAAGGATCTATCCGGAAGGAGTGCAAGTTAAAGGAAAAGAAAATTAATAGAAAAAATGACATAGTGATGTTTTTTATTTTATTTTATTTTGTTTGGTCTAAGAAAAAATAGAGGAAAATAAAAAATATAAGTTTATTTTTTTTTCTTTCCTTCAATTTTTCGTTTAATATAAATTTATTTTATTTTCCTTATACATTTTCTTTCTTTTCTCCCCAGTAAAGATAGGTAATCTTTCCATGTTAAAGTAAATCTTGATTATCCAGCGCCTCGTCAGGTCAATTCCCGCTCTTCAACAATTGAAAATAGTTCACCCTGCCGCCCCAACCCAACATCGTCTTTCTCTCTCCAATATCTCTACCCTAATCCACCCTTTCAGAACAAAAATAAAAAAATAAAAAAAAACCCATCGATTTCTTGGACCTCCATGACTTCTTTGTCTACCCATCACACCTATAGCCGAAAGCAAAAATCTCTCGGCCTCCTCTGCACCAAGTTTTTTTTCTCTCTTTTTTCTTTATTTTTTCTCTTTTTCCTTTTTTTGTTTGATTTAATCGGTCCTCTAGTTTCAACGCGCGTCTTGATGATGCAGTTTTCTGAGTTTGTACAACAAAGAAGGTGTGCGCCTGGTCGGTCTCGATGACGCAGCTTCGCGGTTAGGTGTAGAAAGACGTCGGATCTACGACATCGTTAATGTTTTAGAGAGTGTCGGTGTAATTTTCTGTCTTATCTTCTCAGACAAGTCGGTGATCTTTGATTCGTTTGCTAGCATGTTTTTTATTTATTTATTTATTTAAATTTTCAGGTGCTAACCAGAAAAGCTAAGAATCAGTATACTTGGAAAGGATTTTGTGCAATTCCTGCTGCCTTACAAGAACTTAAGGTTTTCTTATTTGAAAGATTAGACGAGTTTGTTTGACACCGACACAACTAAGATTTGACTTTGATTCTAGGTTTCTAATTGTTTTGTAGGATGAAGGTTTGAAGGAGAATCCTGGATCATTTGATGACTCCAATGACAATGCAAAAGTGAGTGATTTGTCTCTATTCCGTGGTATTGAAAAAGAGAAAAAAATAAAGAAAAAAGAGAGAAAAAAATAGGATGCTTCTGATTTCTAGCTTCGATCATTGCATTCCCTTCCCTTGACATCGTTTTCTTTAACTTAAATTTTATGTCATGGCAGAGAAAAATAAATAAATTCCTGGCGTATAAGGGTGGAAAAAGTATAACTTCATCTTTCTGTTCATGTCCGTGTTTAGGTTTAGAATAGGAAGGTTTAGAATAGGAAACCCTTGATAGGAAGTTTTGTCAATTGGTGATTAATTTAGTGTTAAACAAACTGTTTTAGGTGTCTGATGATGAGGAGGAGGAAGAAGAAACATTTCCTAATATTAACATTGGGAGTCAGAGTGAGAAGGAAAATCCTGATTACACTGCTACTGTCAAATCCTCCAAGAATGGTATGTTTAAATTTTTTGCTACAGTTACATCTAACTGATCACACGTTGAACACAATTCATCATTCACAATACTAGTATGTTTGTGCATTCGAAAGGGTTAAACTTCCGTTCAGGGCCATCCCAACCCATTTCCAGAATGCATTTAAAGTTCAATGGTTGGATTGGTTTAGGTTTAGATTTCATTTGTGCATTCCAAGGTGCTAAACTTTCATTCAGCGCCATTCTAACCCATTTCCAGACATGCACTTAAAGATGTTGATTATTGACATTAAAAAAAATATTTTTTTGCAAATAAAAAGATGAGCAAGGAAAAAAAAAATGGTCATAAATTTCTGACATGTGACTAATGGGAGTTGGAGAGATATTGATTATTGACATTAAAAAAATATTTTTTTTGCAAATAAAAAGAATTGCCAAAAGATGGTGGAAGTAATAAATGTGTTAAAGAGTATTTTATTTTTTAGATTTCAATCTAAAACCAATGACACTGAGTGGGACTTCCTAACACCCCTACACAGAGGCCTGCCTCTGGAATAGGCAAGAACTAAGATGGGCTATAGACTTTGATACTATGTTAGATCTCAACTTAAAACCAATTGACACTAAGTGAAGTTATCCAAGAGATATATAAGTTGTATCCCAAGAACTAGACATGTGGGACTTCCTAACATTATTAACATTCCTTTTCTTTGAAATATGAAACATAAAAGGAGGGTGTGGTATTTACAAATAGAGCATTGTGATATTACAAGTATTGACACCACTTCATGTTTTGCAGAAAACAGAAGGGAAAAATCTCTGGCATTGCTTACTCAGAATTTTGTCAAGCTTTTTGTCTGCTCTAATGTGAGTGTTGCTAATTTCTTGAACGGTTCTTTGACATTTCAATTTGATTACGTGCTAATATGTTGATATTTTCCAACAATTACTCAGTTTGAAATGATCTCCCTTGACGAAGCTGCAAAGTTGTTGCTTGGAAATGCCAACAATAGAAGTGAGTGATACTAAACTTTTGTTAAATAAAAAGTGAGACTCAAAATTTGGTGATTTTCAATGAATTTCAGTGAACAAGAGAGAAACTATTTAAATGAGTGTGTTGTTAGCATTTCTCTTTTATATAATTGCAGATCCTTTTTATAAGTTATTCTGAAAATTTTATCGAAATAAGTTAAAGACAGCTTATGGACACGTCATAAGTTATTTTTATTAGCTTTCTCAAACGATTACAGAAGTGCATATGTTAAGTCTAAAAGCTCTTCCAAATACACCCTTATACTTGTTCATTATTGATTGACAAAGGAGGAAGAAGCATTTAACTTTCTCAGTTTTTACTTGTATGATATTTATCTTACAGCAAAAGTCAGACGTCTATATGATATTGCGAATGTGTTATCCTCCATGAACCTAATCGAGAAGGTGATATTCTCCTCAGTTCACTTTAAATTTTCCCTTAAGAGCATTACAACAGTAGTTTTTTTATCAGTCAATGTTAGTTTGTTGGTTTTTGTTAGACTGTTTGTGGTGGGATTCAATTCATGCGTAGGAGTATTATATTGTTTATTTTCACCATTTAAATTTGCCTCTGCACTTTTTGTATTCTAATAAATTACAATAAGCTTATGATGAGTTTAAAATGAATTACAATAAGTTTATGATGAGTTTAAAATGGATGTAGACCCATACAACAAACACAAGAAAACCAGCATTCAGGTGGTTGGGTGTGAGGGGAAAAACATGGGGTGGATCAGTTGACTTGGCTCAAAATTCAAATGTCAAAGAGTCACGGAAAAGGATGTTTGGAACTGACATTGGAAACATAAGTTTTAAAAGGAACAAAGTTGATTTGTCCATGGATGGCCAGAATTCTAAAATGCAAAATCAACACGAAAATATTAGTCCACGAGCTCAGTTAGAGAAAATCATCATAAAAAAAGATGCTAAGCAGACTTCAGAGAGCTATCAGTTTGGCCCTTTTGCTCCAGCTTATGTGCCCAAAGTTGGAACCTCTGAAAATAATAGTGTGAAAAAGGTGCATGACTGGGACAGCCTCGCACAGGAGCATCGTCCTCAATATCAAAACCAAGGTTAGAGGTAATTCCTTCTCTGCATTATTAGATATGAAATTTTGTTTGGTATATATATATATGCATACATATATATTTCTGCATGAGTAATTGTTTTATTGACCCTAAATATGAAAAGTTTATAAGCCCAAAGCTAGTGCAATTTTACTTGTGTTCAAAGAAGTGAGATGGTATGGTAGATTTTTGGCACAAAATTGGTTACATAAGTAAAGGTGTGTTGTGTGAGAGATATCAGTTATTTGTAGTGAGTACCATTTTAGAGAGGGGGAATCAGAGATTCTCTTGAATATCTTTTGTAAAGAGATATGCCCTAGGGAACATTTGATAAGGTTTTGGGTAAGAAAACCCTATGAAGGATCTTGTCCAATTTGAGAGGGATGGTCTCCACAATAACAAAATAAAAGATCTAAAATAAAGATAACATTCTTCTATGGTATTTCATTAAGACAAAGCGATTTAAATACGAAAGGGTGGATATTTCCTTCAAGGAGTGTCCTATAGCTGGTACAATTCCTTTACTCTAGGAAATTTCTAGGATGGGAATAAAATAAAGCAGAGAAGGTCTCTAGCGATCCAATTCAGTGTATATGATCCATAAGTTTGTTGGCCTCTTTGAGAGTTCTTTTGGGCTTGATATAACTTGTGGGTGGTCCCATAACAATACCCCCGAGTTCGATAAGGCCTTTGTCCACAAAGGCCCAACGAGTGGCTAGTGGTGATGGAGCCACGTGGGTAATGACATGATTGGTTGAGTGGGTGGGCAAGTTGAGTTTGGATTGGGAATCGAAGAGCCTATCTTGGAAACATGAGAGGGAGCTTGGTGAGTATTAGAAAAAGGTGTTTCGATTTTGTCAAAGGGAGTGTTTGTGAAAATGGTGTTTTCGATAAGAGTTGGCGGAGGAGGGGAAAGTGGGGGTGGTCCCTTGAAACGGTGGTGGAGTGTGGCATGGAAGACAAGATGAACGTGCGAAGAAGGGGGCAAACAAAGTTTGTATGCCACTGTTCCTATGTGATAGATAGTCTGGTAGGGGGGCCATGATAGCTGCAACACAGTTTCTGAGATGGGGATGGTGAAATAGATATTTGACTGTATGATGGGAGGCGCAGAAGAACCCATTCGTCCACTTCAAAGGTAATGTCAATGCAGTGTTGGTTTACTTGATCAATCATGTGTTATTTAGTGAGAGGCAAGTTATTGCACAGGGATTAGAACACTGTTTTTCTTTCTTCCATGATCTGATCTAGGTGGACAATGATCTAGGTGGATAATGGAGGAAGTGCGGGATAATAAATTAGGCAAGGCTGGTGGGGGCCGATCATAGAGGGACTAAAAGGGCTCATGCAAAAGTTGACATAAGCCTTGACATGCTTATAGAGGCCTGGCCTATGGTTGCATGGATGATCGGGTGGCCTGCCATCAGGGTGGAATGCAGCTCTTGAAGAGTTATTTGTCTGAAATCGTTGACATCTGGTAGGAAAAATCTTTGTTGAAAAAACATTAAACCATTATTTAAAATGAATTTGGGAGGGGTGGACTGATCTGTAGTGTTCTTTTGGACAAGGGGCAAGCCATCTGGGTGGTGAGCATGGTAATGGTAGAGGTCATTGAGTAAAGTGGGAAAAGGGGAGAAAATTGTGAGAAGAACAAAAGAGGTATTCTTAGGATCAATGTGGCGAGAAAGGGCATCAACATCTGTGTTTTTGCAATCCGGGCGATAAACGATGTCAAAAGTGAAGCCATGTAGTTTGGTCACCCATTTATGTTCGTCAGGGGCCTGGAAACTACGAGAAACAAGGTGCTTAAGGCTTTGTTGGTTGTTGATAATACGAAATTTAGAGCAATTAGGAAATGCCTCCACTTTTTAACTGATTTTGTAAATGCCTCCAATTAGGTGTAAATTGTTTCTGTTTGCAGACGAGGGCCCAACTTTTTGCTAAAGAAGGCTATGAGATAGCCCTTTCGGGATAGCATCGTGCCAATGGCTATGGTGGACTCATTTCTTTCCAAGTCAAAGGGTTGGGAGAAATCCGTAAGGCAAGGATCAGAGCTGAAGTCAAAGCTTTTTTTAACTTTGTAAAGCAAATTTCAACTGCATTTGACTTCATATAAACACACTTAGCATAGTTGGCATAAAAACAATGGTCCTATAATAATTGAAGAATAACTTGTAGGTGGTGTAAATGGTCACTCAATGAGGCACTATACACAACTATATCATAAAAAAACACTAGCATAGACTTGCGTGGGTAAGGACGCAACATGCCATTCATCGCAGCCTGAAAAGAAGGTGCATTGGTGAGGCCAATCGGCATGGCACAATATCCGTAGTGACCATCGAATGTACGAAAGATAGTTTTAGGAATGTCGGCTATGGGGGGTGAGCATGAATTTGGTGGTACCCTGAATGCATGTGTATTTTGGAAAAGATCTAGCGTTACCTAACTCATCCAATAACTTGTACAGAGTGGGTATGGGAAAATGATTCAAAATAGTGATCACGTTAAGGGCTTGATAGTCTACACACATTCTCCATGAGTCATCCTTTTTCTTTTTGACAAGGATTACGACAAAAGAAAAAGGCTTTGGCTAGGGTGAATATGACCATCATCCAACAAATCTTGAATAATTATAGTCATAGCGCCTTTGTGGGTGTGTGGATATCAATATGGCTTTAGGTTGATAGGGGAGGAGTTGGGTTTGAGGGGAATGTGGTGATCATGAGGCCAATGTGGGTGGAGAGGCCTTTTGGAGTGGCAAAGACTGAGGTAGAGTGTAAGCGAAGAGTTTGAAGTTAGGATGGGATGTCGGGGGAAGGAAAAGTTGGGTTCAGGTTCAGGGAAGGGTATGAAATTGTAAGGAGATGAAAGGAAACAATTGCGTCCATGCGGTAGAGGTGATGTAGTTGAGTGGCTGAGGCTTGTATAGGGTGGGGGTTGGGTTTGTCAATAGGATAGGCATATTATTTGGCATTATTTGTACAAATTTGTTGGCCCTTTAAACAAGCATATCTTGCATGATTGTATAGTTGTAACTGTGTAATTATATCCTTAATTAGTTAGCCAAGTTGTAGGTTACCATATAAAGTTTTTTAGCAAACTTCAAGTCTCGAAATCAGATTGTATCATATTATTTAAATGAGAATTCTCCAGAGGAGAAGACACAATTTTCATCCCAATTTCTCTAAGTTTAACATGGTATCAGTCTAGGTTTTGACCCCAACCTAATTTTTTTTTCTTCGCTGTGCTCTCAGTCTCTGAGTTCCTAGTTCTAGTCTCTTGTGTGGTATTGCTCAGGCATGTTACTGTTCATACACGATACTGTTTGCAAACAATTTTGTTCTTGTTTTTTCTCTTGTGATTTTTCCCAGTATCGTGTCTACAGAAAAATATGATGTCCTTTTTGTTTGTCTTAATGGAAAGAACTACTCCACCTAGGCATTCTAGTTCCAGATCTTTGTCAAAGACAAGGAGCTTTGGGGTCATGTTGACAAAACTGATTATGCTTCTGACAAAACTATGCACAAGAAGGCACATGCCAAATGGGAGGTCAAAGATGCACATGTCATGACTTGGATCATAGGCTCTGTTGAGCCTAATATCATCCTTAATCTGAGACCCTTCACCACAACAACAAAGATGTGGAACTACCTGAAGAAAATTTATAATCAAAACAACATTGCTTGCAAGTTCCAACTTGAACATGAAATTGCCATTTTTCAACCGAATAGTCTCAATTTTTTATTTTTAATCTCATTTCATGAATCTTTGGGCTGAATATACTGACATTATCTATAAAGGTTTATCAATTGAAGGACAAATTGCAGTCCAAAACGTTCTTGACACCACAAAACGAGATCAATTTCTTATGAAATTGAAATATGATTTTGAGGTCATTCGAACCAACCTAATGAATAAAGCTATTGTTCCCTCCTTGGATGAATGCCTAAATGAACTGCTTTGTGAAGAACGTCTTCTTACTCAGGCAAACATGAAACAATAGAAATCTGCCTCCCTTCTTGTGGTGTATGCAGTACAAGGCAAACCTTGAGGACAAGACATGAGTACTGTCTAATCTTTTTGCTGCAAAGGCCATGGACATGCTTCCCACTGTCCTAAAAAGTTCTGTAATTATTGCAAAAAGTTCACATCATAAAAGAATGTCAAATCAGACCACTACGGAGAAATGCAACAACCTTCACTACAACTACTAGCTCTTCTACTACTCCTATTTTCGGGGCTAGAATCCACCTGCTTCTTTGTCAACCTTAACCCCTAAAATGGTTCAACAAATGATCGTTTCAACATTTTTTTGCTTTGGGTCTTTCAAGGAAAGCTTCTTTACCCTAGTCTCCATGGTATTTTGACTCTGGCGCATTCATCATATGACCAACAATGTTGCTGCCCTTACCAATGTTACAAATTACTCTGGTAATTCGCAAATATATACTATAAATGGAAACAATTTACCTATCACAACAATTGGTGATATTTGTTCATCTCTTACCAATATTTGTAGAGTTGAATTCTCCAAATCTGGTTGTCTTGTGCAGGATTAACACTCAAGGAAGATGATCGCGAATGGACCTAAAGTTGGACATCTTTTTCCTTTTTATTCATCATTGTCACCATGTTCTTTTCTGCCTTTTATTTCTTGTCATTCTGTAACTGCTAATTTCCAATTATGGCATAAGTGTCTTGGTCATCCAAATTCCAATGTACTTCATGACTTGAAGAAATTCAGAGTTCTTGACAATAAAGATTACCCATCATTTAGTGCTGCTCAATTTGATTGACATAATTCATTGTGATTTATAGGAAATCACACCTGTAATATTTCATGAACATTATAGGTATTTTATCACTTTTATTGATGATTATAGTCGTTTTACACGGGTCTACTTTTTGCGTTACAAATTCAAATTCTTTCATGCCTATGTTCAAATTCAGTTTTCATCAAAAATTAAAACTCCGCGTTCTGACAATGAGGGGAATATACATCTCATTTGTTTGAAGAGTTCTTGCAAAAAAAGGGTATATTATCTAAAAGGTCATGTCCTTCCACACCCCAACAAAACGGGGTAGTTGAAAGAAAAAATCGTCATCTTCTTGATGTTGTTTGTACCTTAATGTTGGACTACTTTGTGCCCTCCCGTTTTTGGTGTGAAGCTCTTTCAATTGTTGTTCGCCTTATTAATCGGTTGCCTTCTTAAGTCTTAAACAATGATTCCCTTTTCTTAAGGTTGTTTGGTAAGCCACCCAATTATTCCACTCTTTGCACCTTTGGTTGTGTCTGTTATGTTCATCTTCAGCCACAGAATGCACCAAACTCAGCTCAATTTGTTAAATGACTCCTGCTGTGTTTTCCAAGATCTTGCCACGGGGAGGACGATTAGAATTGCTAAAGAGCAGGGCGGTCTATACTACTTGCAGCATGAGGACAATAAAGAGTGTACTAGATTGAAGACTCTCACTTCCAATCATCAGACATGTTCAAAACCTTGGTCATCCTCCCAAATATGACTTCAACACAGACGTTTGGGTCATCCTCCTTTTAGTGTCCTTAAGTCTTCATTTCCTTTTTTTGTTTACAAAAAGGCCAATCGAGTCTTTTCATTGTGATGTTTGTGAGTTTGCTAAACACCATCGAATAACTTTTCTTCCCAGGACTAATAAAACTTCTAACCCTTTTGATCTTGTTCATTCGAATGTGTGGGGACTTGCACCTATCAGTAATATTTCTGGTGCAAAGTGGTTGTTTCTTTTATTGATGACTGCACTTGGGTCACCTGGATATTTCTCATGAAAGACAAATCTGAAGTTTTTCAATTGTTTGTAAACTTTTATCGTATAATTCAAATACAATTTGGGAGCCCGATTAAAAGATTGTGTTCTAATAATGGGAGAGCGTATGTGAATCAAAACCTTTCCAATTTCCTCAAAGATAATAGTGTTGTTTATGAGTTAACTTGTGTGGATGCCCTTCAACAAAATGGGTTGCAGAAAGAAAAAATCGACATCTCCTTGAGGTTGCCAGAGCTTTACTCTTCTAAATGTCTGTTCCTAAATCTTACTGGGGGAAGTTGTTCTAATCGCTACTTACTTGATAAATAGGTTACCTTCTCGTGTTTTAAATGGTGTTAGTCCTACTCAATTCATGATCACATTTTATTTGTCTGTTCCCTTTATGACCAGTCTTGAGTGTTGTGTCTTTATTCATGTTCATGGTTCCCATCGAGGAAAGTTAGATCCTCAGTCGTGTTTTCATAGGTTATGCCTCAAACAAAGAGGGGTACAAATGATATAACCCTCAAAATTGTCATGTCTATGTTTCCAAAGATGTCACTTTTCATGAAACAAAGTCTTTCTTCACTAGTCCTTTACTTCAGAGGGAGAATAGTTTAGAAGCTGAGGTCCCAAGTTGTCATGTTTTCCCTTGTTACAGGATTCCACTCCTACAAAGGATGATAAAGACTCTAAACCAACATCATCACCATTTGAACATAAGGCGGGCAGACGCTTTGAGAACCAGTACCAGCGAAGAAAAAAACTCAACCTGGTCCAACAACAACTTCAATCATTCAAACCAGAAGTAAGAACTTATACTCTTGAGGACACCTTAGATGTCTCTTGTGAATTTAACCTAGATGATTTGCCAATTGCCTTAAGAAAAGAAAAAAGATCTTTCTCTATAGCAACAGAGTTTTGTTTTAGCTATTGATTCTATTAGAATCCCTACATCAATACAAGCAGCCTTAAAGGATGAGAACTGAGTTTGAGCCATGAATGAAGAAATAGGTGTATTGGAAAGGAATGAGACTTGGGAGATTGTAGAGAAATCGAAAGACAAAAAGGTAGTGGATTGTAGGTGGATATATACAGTTAAATATCAGGCTGATGGCACATTGGACTAATATAAGGCAAGGTTAGTTGCAAAGGGATACACCCAAACCTATGGGATCGATTATGGGAAGACATTCGCCCCAATGGGAAAAATGAATATAGTTAGGATCATCATCTGCTTAGCAGTGCACTTTGGTTGAGAGATGCATCAATTTGATGTTAAAAATGCTTTCTTACATGGAAGCTTGGAAGAAGTGTACATGGAGATTCCACCTGGATATGGTGCCACTAATGGAGGAAATAAAGTTTGCAGACTAAAGAAGGTCCTATACAGTCTTAAGCAGTCTTCTCGGGCTTGGTTTGGTAAGTTCACTCAAGTTATGGTATCTTTGGGGTACAAGCAAAGCCAAGGTGACCATACTCACTTTATAAAACACTCCCAAGATGGAAAACTTACTTTGCTCTTGGTCTATGTCGATGATATAATTATTGCAGGCGATGATGAACTTGAAAAATAAAACTTAAGGGAGAGGTTAGCTGCCCAATTTGAGATGAAGGATCTCGGGAAGCTAAAGTACTTCCTCGAGATAGAGGTTGCACACTCTAGGCAAGGTATCTTCATTTCTCAGAAAATATATACTTGATCTCCTTAAAGAAGTTGACAAGTTGGGCTGTAAAACCTCTAGAGTGCCCATAGAGCAAAATCACAAGATTGGAAATGATGAAGAAAATCCAAAGGTAGAGAAGACACAATACCAAAGACTTGTGGGAAAAGTTATCTACTTATCCCACACCAGGCCGGATATAGCCTATGTTGTTAGTGTGGTTAGTTAATTTATGCATGACCAAAGAGAGAGACTTTTGCAAGCAGTAAATAGGATCATTCAGTACTTGAAGTCTTCTCTAGGAAAGAAGTTGTTTAAAAAGGAGAAAAATTTATCCATGAAAGTATATATTGATGTTGACTATGTAGGATCAATTATTTATAGGAGATCTACCACAGGATACAACGTGTTCTTGGGTGTGCCAATAGTTGGAGTTCAATTGTGAGGTGAAATCTCATATTAAGTAGAAGTGAAAAAGTTGAACACTATATAAGTGAGGAGAAGACTCATAAACTTGAGCCTTAAGGTTTTGGGTTAAAGTATGATGTCAAATTTTCTTATGTGGTTGCTCATGACTCATTGGTGTAAATCTCATCTGTGTTTACTCCACTCAATTCTCCCACAACTGGTATCAATGCCAATGCTTCGACTTGGTGATCGACTCAGACGAATAAGATGGCGACAATGGATCTTGATCCCTTGGGATCCCTTGTATCGAAAGTTTTCTTGACGGTGGGTTTAGGCGGCATGTCCCATGGGTGGAGCAGAGGTGCAAGTAGTTAGAGCTTGTGGGCTCTAATGGCTACCATGGAATACTCGTGGATGATAATGACTTGTACTCAAGGGGGAGACTGTTGTAGTACAAGTAGATTATTAGTTATAAAATTTTAAAAAAATGCATAATTCTTTTTCATAGAAAATAATATATATATATATATATATATATATATATATATATATATATATATATATATATATATATATATATATATATATATATACATACATACATACGCGCACACATATATATGTGTGCTCGTGCATGAGGCAAAGCAGGGTGTATGTACAGTATTCGTACTTGCATCCATACCTGCATAAATTTGGGATAAATACTCACCCTCGTACCTAACACTAACATGTGGGTAAATATCGTCCTCGCTTGCGGGCGGATATTTTGTGGGTATCCATAGGATCCAAGTAGACTTTGCCATTCCTATTTTACCTTGTATCCAAACCTATTCTAGTTACATATTTTTTATTAGAACATATACATACATATAATATAAGATTTTGTTGTTATAATTTTTTTCATATTTCAAAAAAATATAAATTAATTAGTTTGATAGTTAAATAATAATAATAATTAAAGAACAACAACAATAACAACAACAACAACAACAACGCCTTATCCCACTAGGTGGGGTCGGCTACATGGATCAACTTCCGCCATAATGTTCTATCAAGTACCATACTTCTATCCAGATCATTAAGTTCGAGATCCTTTTTGATAACCTCTCTTATAGTCTTCTTGGGTCTTCCTCTGCCTCGAATTGTTTGCCTTCTCTCCATCTGGTCTATTCTCCTCACTACAGAGTCTACCGGTCTTCTCTCTACATGCCCAAACCACCTAAGTCTATTTTCCACCATCTTCTCTACAATAGGCGCTACTCCAACCCTCTCTCTAATAGTTTCGTTTCTAATTTTATCCTGTCGAGTCTTACCACACATCCACCGCAATATCCTCATCTCCGCTACACCTACTTTATTCTCATGTTGGCTCTTGACCGCCCAACATTCTGTTCCGTACAAAATCGCCGGTCTTACCGCAGTCCGATAAAACTTTCCCTTTAGCTTGATCGGTACCTTTGCATCACATAACACCCTCGATGCTTTTCTCCATTTCATCCATCCTGCTTGAATGCGATGATTCACATCCCCTTCAATTTCTCCATCATCCTGTATTACAGACCCAAGATATTTAAACCGTGTGACTTGAGGGATAATATGGTCTCCTATTTTCACCTCTGAGTTAGAAACCCTCCTTCTTTTGTTGAACTTACATTCCATATACTCCGATTTGCTTCTGCTTAGGCGAAAACCATGTGTTTCTAGAGCTCGTCTCCAAGTTTTCAACCTCTCATTCAACTCCTCCCTCGACTCTCCAAGGAGGACTATGTCATCTGCAAAAAGCATGCATCTCAGCGCTATCTCTTGGATTTGTTTCGTGAGGACATCCAGAATTAAGGTAAAAAGGTAGGGGCTAAGGGTTGACCCTTGATGCAAACCAATTGTGATGGGAAAATCGTCTGACTCTCCACCCTGTGTCCTAACACTAGTCGATACCCTATCATACATATCTTGGATAGCTCGAATATATGCAACCTTAACCCCTTTCTTCTCTAGAGCTTTCCACAAAATCTCTCTAGGCACTCTATTATACGCTTTCTCCAAGTCAATAAAAATCAAGTGCAGGTCTTGTTGGTCCATGCGATATTGCTTCATCACCCACCGTAATAAATAGATCGCTTCCATGGTCGACCTTCCCGGCATGAAACCAAATTGATTCTCAGTAACTTGAGTCTCCTTTCTTAATCTCCGTTCGATCACTCTTTCCCATAATTTCATGGTATGACTCATGAGCTTGATTCCCCTATAATTTGCACAATTTTGTATATCCCCCTTGTTCTTATAGATTGGCACTAACGTGCTTCTCCATTCCTCCGGCATGCGTTTTGACCTCATAATTTCATTAAAGAGTTTGGTGAGCCACTCCAGACCTCTATCTCCAAGAGTTTTCCACACTTCAATAGGTATGTTGTCTGGCCCCACCGCCTTACCGTTACTCATTCTTTTCAACGCTTCCTTTACTTCCTGTTTCTGAATCCGACGATAGTACTTATAGTTCCGGTCCTCTTCTCTTGTGTCTAGACTGCTAGAGTCATATCCATATCCATCATTAAATAAGTTGTGGAAATACGCCTTCCACCTTTCCTTGATATCTTTTTCATGCACTAAGACTTTGCCTTCTTCATCCTTAACACACTTTACTTGATCCAAATCTCTAGTCTTCCTCTCTCTACCCTTAGCAAGCTTATATATAGATCTTTCTCCGTCCCTGGTTCCTAGAGCTTGGTATAGTCCGTCAAAAGCTTGGGCTCTTGCCTCACTCACCGCCTTTTTGGTTTCATTTCTAGCTATCTTATACTCATCCCAAGTTTCAGAATTTCTACACCTAGACCACTCCTTGAAACACTCCTTTTTTACTCTAACTTTGCTCTGAACACTTTCATTCCACCACCACGATTCTTTACCCCTAGGTCCAAAACCTCTAGATTCACCCAACGTCTCTTTAGCCACTTTAATAATCTCTTGGGACATCTTGTTCCACATATCATTTGCACTTCCTTGTGATTGTCCACACCATCCCTCCCATATCTTTTGTTGGAAGATTCCTTGTTTCTCACCCTTCAAGTGCCACCATTTGATCCTTGGTGCTACCATATGACTTCTTCTCTTTGCCCTATCTCTAATTCTTACATCCATGACCAAAACTCTATGTTGGGTAGTCAAGCTCTCTCCCGGGATAACTTTACAGTTCAAGCAATACTTCCTATCAGACTTCCTGATAAGGAAGAAATCTATCTGAGAACATGTCCCTCCACTTTTGTAAGTGATAAGATGTTCCGCTCTTTTCTTAAACCATGTATTGGCTATAGAAAGATCCAAAGCCTCCGAAAACTCCAAGATGGATTTATCTCCCCTAGGCCAAAACCCCCATGCACCCCCTCAAAACCTCTAGCCACGCTACCTACATGTCCATTGAGATCCCCTCCTAGGAAAACTTTCTCTCCTTGGGGTATATCCTGAAGTACCCCTTCTAGATCCTCCCAAAATTTTACCTTAAAGTGTTCTGCTAACCCAACCTGAGGTGCGTACCCACTAATAACATTAAAGGTGTCCTGTCCCACTACCAATTTTAAGGCTATGATACGATCTCCTACTCTTCTTACATCCACGACATCCTTCTTCCACTCCTTGTCCACAATAATCCCTACCCCATTTCTTAATCTGATTTTTCCCGTATATCACAGCTTAAATCCCGAGTTGTCTAATTCTTTCGCTTTTTCACCTATCCACTTTGTTTCTTGTAGGCTCATAAAATTGATCTTCCTCCTCACCATAACATCCACTATTTCCATAGATTTTCCAGTAAGTGTGCCTATATTCCATGTACCAAAGCGAATCCTCCTGTCATGAACTAGTTTCTTTACCCACATCCGTTCACGAAAATGTGGGAACCCTTGCTTACTTTTCACTACATCCGGGCGGCGATGCAGCGGCCCTTGCTCTTTTGACACTGTACTCGAGCCATACAGCGCGTTGCTTCCGGGCAACGACCTAGCATTCACATTATTACGTAATTGATCCATGTCATAGAGATTCGACAAAGTTTTACGTTGGCCGTTGAAAGCCTAACACAACCCTCTCCTTTTATCCGGGCTTGGGACCGGCTAAGAATAGCAAAGCTAACCTAGGCAGGATTAATAATAATTAAAGAACAAATTTAAAATTATATTTAACTAAAATATAATTTCATTCTTAATTTTTATCTTTAATTTTTATTTATTTATTATTTTTATATATTGTTTGAATTATAATATAATTAAAAAAGTTATATATAATATTTAAAAATATATGAATTAATTAAAAGTATAAAAAATAGTGTGGTTGATTACGTGTGGTATGCTCAAACTTGATAAAACTTGATAAAACTTGACGAGAATCAATATTAAAATTTTAAATTTGTCTCTTTTGTGGTATGTCTAGTGTGGTTGATTACGCGTGATATCCAAACCCATACCGGTTTTTCTGGGGATAGGGAGAGTGAAACTCGTCCCCACCATTCCCGTTGTCATGCCTATCTAGGATTAGCGAAGTAGAACGATCAACCCCGAAAGGAACATAATGGGATATCGCAAAAAAAACACAATATGAAGTACTAGACATTTTAATTCAACTAGAGAAATACAACACCTTTATACATATAATTTTGAGCTAAAAATGAGTGAGTTGAGTAAAGTTGAACCTAAAGTGGATTAAAATATCACTAAAAAGAGGGTTAAATAATAACACTTGATTGATTATGACTTTTAAGTAACTTTAATTTGAATTTAAGAAGGCTCGTTTGGTACTTTGTATGAAAATAGTTTTCTAATAAAAAATACTTCAAAGCTACTTATGCATACTGCTTAAAAAGCTACTTGAAAATACCAGATTCTGTTTTTGTTTCTTATCCTGAAAAGTAGATGTTACTTTTGATATTTGAAAACTGTTTGTGAAAAAATCTTAAGGCTTATATCTTTATAAAATGTGTTTTCCAAACAAGAAAATATATAAGCAACAGACTATACTAGTTTGAACTCGAATGTTATCAACTTTCTTTTTCAGCTCTAAATCGATTCGATTTGATTTGGCGAATGATTCGGTTCAGCTCAATTGGATTTAAATTATAAGTTATAATAATTTCATAGTTATTTACTTCATACAAAAATTAAAATAATATGAAATTAATTAAAAAATCAATTGTATGAATTTAATATTTCACTTAATGCATCACCCTTCGCATTTTGTTTGCCAACACCTTATTCGTACAACCAATAACAGAGATAAGTATGTAATCACTAACCTTTTGGGGGCACTCCTTAAGAATCAACGAAATGAGACAATTATTCGCACCTCTTACAATCTTGCCGTTTGTATGAAATTCTTTCAAAAATGACATAAAATCATGTTTTGCCACTTCCCACTGCATAAGAAACCAAAAATAAAATCATGTTTTGCCACTCCTCCTCTTTGGATGGTTCAATCACGCTTGAAGCAATATTCTCTAATTTTTTGAATTCCAATTCTATAAACTTTGCCCCTACATTTAATTTCTGTTCACAATGTTTCTTGAAATGCTGTAAGATCATTTCTTTCATTTCTTTTAAATGTTCAGGCTCATGAATATTGAACACCCTCGAATTCCGTACTTGAAATCTCATCCACTCTGATTGCATCTATGGAAATATCTAGAATTTGCGTCTCCTTCTATTAACCACCACTTTTTAGATTTTTGCCATGATACATCTCAACTTCTGACAACTGACACACTTTATTAAAACAACCTTTCCTCTCCTCTAGCTCCTCCCCTGATAATTCCTTCAACTCAGCCTTCTTATCTCATTCTCTTTCAACACATAATCACTCCTCTCAACTCTAGTTCCCTCCAGCTATTCAACAATTTGAATGGTTTAGACCCCAATTAACTTTTTCCCCCTCTTAACATCACAATACAATGATCAGACAACCCTCTTTGTAAACCCCATTGAGTACAATTTGACCACAACTCCTGCCACTCCTTTGTTACCAAGAACCTAGCAAGCCTGCTCATGAAAGAACCATCATCGCTGAAAAAATAAAATAAAAATTGAAAGAACCATCATCTCTGCACCATGTGAACCTCCTTCCAATTAAGGGAATATACCTCCATTACAAATACCAGTAGCCTTCCCAAAATCCCACACATAAGCTGCAACTTCTTTTGCCTCCTTATGTAACAACATTTGACTTCGATTCTCCTCATCCCTCCGCTTTTTAAAAATTTGTAACTTCTTCCCCTTGTCTGCTACTTTTCGTACCATGTATATACGTAGGGGTTTGTTAATATTCACACTCCTCTGTTTTAGTTGGAGTGCATTAACAATCTCCACCAAAATATTTTGGACATAAAATTCATTGTTTGTTTATTTTAATCTATTTTTTAAAGGATATTATAGTAATTCAATATTTAATTTAGTTTTAAAAATTATTTTTTTCCTCCTTCCTCTTGAATGACCCACGTTTCAAGCATCCAGATCCTCATTACGTTTCCAATGGCATCGCCAATGCCAAACAAGAGCAGCATCCTGATCACTTCTTCCTACGATTATTTGAATTTGATCAAATTTTGCTGCAATGGTGCTTTACTTTTTTGCATATGTTCTGTCATGTGAAAAAAAGTGTTCTGCAATGGTGTTTTTTTGGCTTTTTATCTCGTAACAAAAAAATGTTCTATCGTGGAAAGAGAAGGGCACTGCAAAGAGTGAGAGTCAGTTACAGAGAAAACATTTTCCAACAATGGTGCCTAATAAATGGGAGAGGAGAGAGACATCTTTATTTTTTGTATTTTAAAAAATTAAATACATATTACTATTATCCTCAAAGTAAATTTACCAAACCAAATGAATTTACTGAGTTTTTTTCCTAAATATTTTGGTGTTGTTTTTTAATGCACTTCAACTAAAAGAGTCAAACTCTTGGAATAAGTGAATCTCTCTACACACAAACATATATATTTATAGAGAGAGTTGATTCATGAACCAATTGATTCAAATTATACATAACTTAATGTTTAATGAAACAGCTTGGTCTTCAACAACCAGCTCTTGAATCCTGAAAAAGTCATGGATGAAGCCTTATTACATACTTGGGCTGAAAAAGTCATGGATGAAGCCTTATTACATACTTGGTCCTGGTTAAGGTGTATGGAGAAGGGATTCCAAACTCATTTTAACCATTGGTCAACTAACTTGGAGGAGGAACTCTCATAGAGGGGTTTGACATAGCTGGTCAGCTGTATTGTATTGTACTTGTCTTTTAGTTGGGTTTGACTTTTCGTTGGGTTTGACTTTTCATTGCCTATATTATCTGTTGTACACTTCAGTACACCTAGTACTGATTCTTATTTATAATATATAATATAAATTTTTGCTGTGCAAAAAAAAAAAATGTTTAATGAGCTCATTTTAAACTCAAGTTTGTTCATGAACCCAATTCAAAAAATCAATTATCGAATTTAATTGTGAAATATGTTCATGTTGGTTTGATTATTGCCTACCCTAGTTTGCACAAATAAAATTAGAGATTGGGTCCGGTTTTGTTTCCCATTTGTTAATCCAGGCTTTTTCAAAAGCGCCAAGAGGTTGAAATATGCACATGGTTGTAAGACTCTCGACTTAATTCTTAAACTCTTACAATTGTATGATTCTAGAAAGACAAAACAAGTTAACTCTATCAAATTCTTTTTTGGGTAAACTTTAGAAAACTTAGTGTATGTAAACTCTCAAGTCAAGAAGTGAGTCAATGAACTTGAAATCGACTGTAATTTTTGCCCCCATTAACCCCACAATGACTATGTTTTACCATGCTCAAATGATTTGAAAAAAGTTAACTCTGTTTTAAAATATTTTCACTTTAATAACATTTTTTTTTTGAATTTATACATAATTTGGTCATTCATGTAGTTTGATCTTATATAATACTAATGTACTATTACACTTTATTATTCTGATTTGTTATTTTGCTTTATATTGAAGTTGAGTTGTTGAATTATTGTTGTGATAAGAGTGCATTGTTAAGCATTTTTTTTTTTGATCAGCAAAGATAAATATATTATATTGAAATAAAGTACCAGAGGTACTAATTACAAAGGTATGGACTATTATATGTAGTACATAAGTAGTCTAATAGGTCTACTTGTCTAATATTACTATGTGCATTGTTAAGCATATATGTCAATAATAGATTTTTTAATATTGTTTTTTTATCATATATACTTTTACAAGTTCACGAGTTAAGTTTACGGAAGTTCCATGAGTTCATGTTCATTTTAGAGTTTGTCAGCCTTGAGTATGCAGATTCTTCTGGGGACAAGTCTTATGTAAACTTTTATGATGACTTAGGAGTCACACGTGAAGGAGCCTATTGCCCGACTGTTGTGTGATGTATTGGATTATTTTCAACTTGATGGAAACTTGGGAAGTTAACTATCTCAAAAGGTACTTTAAAATTGGAGGGAAGATTGTTGAAATAACAATTTCAGTATTGGTGGATAATATGATCACTCAACTTTATTTTGTGAAAGATAGTGAATGTTCTTGCTATATATTAATCTTGGTTGTGCGCTTGATTCAATAAAGATGACTTGCACCACCCCTTCAGGAGGATTGATAGGTTGGTGAAAACCTAAAACTATGGTGGAAATAGTGGCTAAGGTGCTACTAGATAGTAGATAGGGATCAAACGCTACAACTCAAGTGCCATCTCCATCACACAACAAAGCAAGAAATATAGTTATTTCTTACTGTAGGCATGTCACCTTTGTAGGATTAAGTTTATAGCTATTCCCAAGTACTTTGGCCCTTTTCTAATAAACTCTTCTTGCACAGGTTACAACATTCAATTGTTTGATTGCATAAGAATTCACCTTCACCTGTATTCCATGTTTCTTATATGATATATACCCGTTTATGTTAGAAAGCAGAGGAATAGGCCTAATCAATTGCATGCCCATTCCTCTTTCTAACATTACTATATTGATTACACTTACAAAGAACCACACTACAAAATCCAGTTGTTGTTGGAGTGTCCAACACCTTATAAATCATACATTGATATCACGCTTTCAACATAGGACTTAAGTCTTATACCTTTCAAAGATCCTAACATCGCACCACGAATTAGCTTAATCAATCTACGATTATTAAGATTGAAGTTTAGTTCGGGGGAATACATTAAACAAGTTTGGGTTTGGGTGTACAAGTAGGGGAATTCTCAAGTATAGATCTTTACTTTCTGTAGTATTGACAGATTATGGTAGGACAATTGGTTGCTATATGGCATTTCTATTTGCCATTTCAATGTACAATCATTGCAATATACTTTTCAAATTCAATTAATTTGATTTCATGTTTGGGTTTCTTATGAGATGCAGCTTTAAAAGATCTATTTTCCCACTACATGGAAGCATGGAAATCTTGGTACTCTGAAGCTGCTGGGAAAAAGTCAACGAAAACTTTATAATTGACTTGTCCAAAGTCAGTCCAGATAATTGTAGCTTTTCTAGAAAATAAATGATCCATTACTGAGTGTATGTTCCACATATGTTGGCATATTCTCAAAATGAAATGATCCATTACTGAATGCATGTTCTCCATGCGTTACTGTATTCTCAAAAGAAAATGATCCATTGTTGAATCCATGTTCTCCAGGGGTTAGCGTACAGCTACCCTGTGCTGATTTATTAACCGTCACATGTCATGTTAAAGATTAGTTAACAGTTCTTATAGATTATTTATCATGTTTATTATAAGGTTATGATTATTAATTTATTATAAAGCTTCATTAATTAAGTTTGATAATGATATACTGTAAAATAATTTTATACTATCTTTCAATCACAAATTTCTGTTGATTTTTAAGATAATTTTGTTAAAGTCAACAAAACTTATCATAAAATATGAATTATAACTAAATGATTGTAGAAATTATTTTATATTAGGAGTCTTAACAAAGCAACTTCAGTTCATCTAAAAAGGAATGATTGTGAACTTGTCACTTGGGACAATGATATGTTAAAATGGAATAAGTGAAACGTAGCAGTCTAAGAAGATGAACTTGAGAAGCCAAATCTACAACAAAATGGATGGAGCTTGTATCTGTGGTAAAACCAAAGATAGGGAGGAAAATCCCTCGCTACTCCATAGGAATACTCTGAACATGATGTGAAAAAGAGGTCTATTGGGAAGCTTCTGAAGAATTGCTTTCTGAACAACTTGCTGATGAAGCTCCAGAAAAAAAATAGCATTCTGAAGTTCAGAACAAGGATGCTTGTACCGAAGTAATTATTGAGGCACTGACTCAGCGTAGACTTTCTAAACAAATTGAAGAATCCAGCCCATCACTATCTTTGTAGATAATAACAGGATTAACAAGGCATTGAAGGCGCTTCTAAAGTTCTTCAGATGGAAATTGTAGACTGTTTTGAAGTTTATAATGAACAACAAATGAATGTACATGCTGCTGAGGCTCGTGATTATAATGTAATTATTTAAGGTTCAACCTTAGTTGGAGAAGAGAAATTTCACTTTTACTCCCAATTTTTTATTTATTTATTAAGGAATTAAAAGTAAATTTTACAAAAAAAGTTTAGAGATAAAAGAAGTAATCAACTATTTGTTTAAATTCTGTAAAATCTTACTTGTATATGATTATCGTTGGCTCAATTTTTTTTCCATAAAAATTGAATTTGAATTCTCCTATTAAATAGATTATTTTCATACATGTAAATGCAATAATATTTTATATCACTGCATCAATCCTTTGGTATGAAAGACTATTATGTTTCTTACGCCTGACAGTTATGATGTCACATATGCCCCTTTTGCACAATAGAATATATATTTGATATACTTTCATTTCTTTATTAAAATAGCAACATTGATGTGTGTACTACAATGAATATTTTGCTCCAAAAACAGTCAATTTTGGGACAAAATCGATTATACCCACTGTTTTTGGGTTTCCAAACTAGATACTAAATTAAACAAAAGTCGCTGCAAATACAATCACAAGGAAAATATAAAGGCAACAATGGGAGCTTTGGAGGTTCTATAAAAGAATCTCATCTTGAACACCCAAATTTAGGGTCTTATGTGGCAGAACAATGCTATTCAAAACCACTACCTCATCCTCAACGGTCACAGATTCACCTGGTCTCAGCAAGGGAACAAGAATTGCATAGTTGGTAATTTAACTTTGCCTTTTCATACTTCTCCATAAAAATACAAAATAGAAATAAATAATAAGAGACAAAATGTAGACAAGGTTAAGAAAGGTACCAAGTATTGTTACCCCGAGCTTTGCATTGTAATCTCCACTAGCCTGATTTAATTTTTTCAATTTAGCCAACAAATTGGCAATACAATCAAAATATTTACCAAACAAAATAAATTAAAAGTAAAGATAATGTAAGCACAACAAGTTGCATATTGATAAACGCTTTCGTTGATGACATCACCCTCAAGATGGGTGAAAATGTAAGAGGCTACAAAAGGGTAAATCTATGCCAGTTCAGGGCCTAGAAATTTACTTACTTAAGGTTGTTATACAATACTTAATAAAGTAATTAAATGGGAAATATAAAGGAATGGACAAAACTTAGGTGTAATTTTTTAGGAGTTTTTGCCTTTTTGGGTTACTCTCATTTAATTAGAGTTTTATTTTGGTAACATGCAAAATAAAGATTGACATTTAAGGTCAGCACTGGTTACTGAGGAAAAACTTTATTTTTGATAGAAAAACAACACAAAAAACACTTTGCACCACAATTTTGTCAAAAAATAATTGTATTGAACTAAATAACCCTTTATTAAGTGATATTAATCATACCAATCTTCTCTCACTTATGAAAACCAAACGTGAAGTTAGTAAAAAGAATAATTAATGACTCATTAGTTTTCTATAATGACATTAAATGGGACAATGAAAATTTCCTAACACAGCTGATAAAAGTGGACAGTTAGAGTATAATTTCCTAGTTTTCATCATGAATGATGACTCCCAAAACACAAGCAACAATTGCATTCGTAGGGTAGTGACATTACCCTGATTAGAAGAATAGTTGGGATGAGTAAACTCATCCAAACTCTCAGATTTTTATCTTCTTCTGATGTCAAACTAGTAATAACTGTGATGGTTAAATTCATATTCAATTTACATGCTGATAATGCCAATTGTTTAAGGGAGAAAAGTACACAATCATCCAATCACAACACATCATATATGGTAAGTTTGTTGACTTTTAAAATAATTCAAACGATGATTTGTGATTGAATAACCATGTAAAACCAAATCAGCCAAGCATTCTTTTTTTTTACTAATTGGCATTTAAGTCTCCAAGTCCGTGCTTAAGACTATGCATAATGCTATATAATGGACCAAGTGAAACTAAAAAATGTATATGATCAGACTTGATATAAAAAGCTTGTCATACAGGTAAATACGTGTTTTCTAGTTAATGAGAAGGGAATGCATCACTATAACTGTTTCTGAGCAATCTTGAGAGCTCTATATAAGTAGCAGGAAATACAATACATGCATTTTAGGTGGTGAAACAGTTTAATTTAATATTAAAATTTCTAAACTTGCCTCAACACATGCCCATCGACCAATAGATGATTTCCATCCAACAATTGCATGACCAACAAGAGCATTTTCCTGTAAGATGAAATAGAAAAATAAAAAATTGGAGCTCCAAAAATACTTATGCAATTTCAAACCAAATAACTGTACACCTGCCTTGATTTCAACGTCATCAAGGATGATACAATGTTTGAGCCTTGTACCAGCTCCTATACGAGCATTTGCAGATATTGATACACTTGGACCAATCTGTTCAATCACATATACAAATGTCATTTGCATATCATGTGGTATCTAAATGCATCTACGATTTCTTCTCTTATTCTTTTATATATATATATATATATATATATATCTTTTTTTTGGGGGGGGGGGGACCAACATGAATAAAATGTCTATGTATGTTCATGAGTCATGACACAGATCAAGAGGCCAAAGATATGCAATTTGCCAATAAATTACAATATGAAATCATTTTACATACATCAGAAGTACAAATAATATCCTTAAGCTGTTGCAAAATTTAAAATTAGTACTATTTCATGACTGAAACAGAGAAACTAAGATGATTGTGAAAGCCTCTAGTTAGAAATTAAGGAAAAACAGGTGAATATTCACCTTAGCAGATGGATGCACTTTTGCTGATGGGTGAATGTAAACATCACCGGTGATGCTGGCTTTTTTAATACCATCTCCATTTGCTAATAAATGGGGGGATGTGTAACGAAATTGGGCAAGATACAAGCCAGAACATTTTATGGACATTCTGCAAGCATTAAGTCAACACATAAAGATAATTGCCCGTGAAGGAAATGATGAAAATATGTAACATATTACTCGGGCTTACCCTGGAGTTTTGATTTGTTCCCAAAAGTCATTGGTTTCATAAATGTACAATTGCTTCTTCCCCGCAAGAGGTGAGAGGATATCTTGATCCAATCTGACATAATTGACTGGAAGACTCCTGCAGCAGAACTCTTCAGAATCAGATGTCACAATAAACCTTGTAGAGTACTCGATATCTTGATCCAAAAGCACAAAATATATATGCATGGTATAATTATAAATGGCTTTGAAATAAGAAGATAGACAATTCTTCAGATGCAGGAAAAGCAACATGGATCCTGAGGTGGCCCTGAAAGTATGATTTAGGTATGCAAAACCAGAGTTATAAAGCCCTTAATTTAATAGTTTTTTTGACAACTTTTGGTAAGAGCACAAGTTACCCTCACACTATTTGGGTGCAAGACTAATCCTCACTTGGGCATTGCCGCCCTGGTCACAAGTTGCTTCTGGTGGATTTTGAACCCTCTGCGTTGCAAGTGCACCCAAAAAAGACAAGTTCCAAAAGGCACAATACTATTATGCGTGATTAACAAGCAAACATATTATAACTTCATATCAGAACTACTATTTCTGACCATATGTGTAAGCATGTGCTAAATTTCAGGAAATAAACCATATGATCTACTAGGTTAGAAGTAATAACATTTAAAATTCCTTTTCATAGTTTATTTGTTCATTCAGGTAGATCATGTAGGAAATATTTCATAAGTGATATAATTTCCAATTATAACTTTGCTTATATTGGGAGTCAATAGGTGCAGGAAGCTCATCCTTAAATGCTTTTTCTGTGACAATTAATTATTTGTCAGCTTCAATAAATGTTATATATTAATATATGTAAAAGTCAAGTGTATGCATACTACAGGGATCCTTGACTAGAATTTAAGCTTCAGCTCATTGCACAAATTTCTATAGTTGATATCATTAATAATCTTTTGTCTATTCATAAGTACAGACCTTGTGTCTGGCTGCATTGCTTCAAAGCTTGAGACACGTCTTAGGTTAGCTGCAATAAAAAAGAGTTAACATACAATAGGACAAACTTCAGTTATCTTCAATTATTTAGATCCAGAATAATGAAATAAAATGAATATTTTCACATTTTGAAGTTAAATATAAAGTCATTTTTTATAAAACAATCCATATGGTCCAGCCTAAGATGTCTCACCGACCTCTGTCTTTCCGCTGAGTAGAAACACCCTCAATGGCTGTAAAGATATCAGGTGTAAATACGTACACACCACAGTTTATACGATCACTTACCTGCATTCAGGTATGCTGATAGTGTAAGACAGTAAACAATGGGGAGGAAAGGAAAGATTTTCAAATTTTACTTCCACAATTCAAGGCATAAGCACAGGATGAACATACAAAAGTTTCGGGTTTCTCTGTGTAATGCAATAGTTCATTAGTGGTTGGATCAGCTACTAATTCCCCGAACTCACTTGCTGACTCTGCAGAAACCTTCAAAAGGGGGAAGAAATACAAAATAAATTTGGATGTTAATCAACAAAAATTAATGCTAAAAATACATTGTGTGTGTGTATTCTCCAACCTTGACAACTAGTATTGTTCCCATCCCACCATATCTTTTATGAGCATCTGTAACCATACATGGGAGAAAAAGCAACAATTAGTTGTTGCATAGTCACATAACAGTTAATTAAGAGATGTCAAGGAAGCTCAAGGTTACTATTCTGCAAAGAAACTCATCAAACAGTTGCAAGTAAAAGAAAATACAATCTATTTCAGAACAGAAATTACCCAGCATTTCTGGCAGTGGAAAACTGCAGCATACATCACAGTTCAGCAAGAAGATATGTGACTGCCATACAAAACATGATCAACACTATAAAAAAAAACATATAACACAAGTACTAGTGCACAAAACATTTCAATCACATAACATAGCAAAACTTTTTGAACACACAATCACAAGTAAGAAAGTTTCTTAGAATCAAGCATGACAAAGTCATAGGTGAAGATGAAAACCGGATCCTCTTCCATGATCAGATCTCTAAAATGATAAAGACCACCAGCTGAACCATGTGGCCTGTCTTCCTTCAAGTATCTAATATTAAAGCACAAATGACATACGTGACTATTCTTATATTAAGAAAAAAATGGTCATAAAAGATGATTAGTAAGAAAAGACAACACACCTAACAGGGACTTTAAGCTCATTTGAGATAGAAGATACATATAAGGCAAATTCGCGTTCCTCGTAGAAACCAAGCAGATAAATCTGAGCCAAATTAGGAATCTGGGACACAAATGACAGTTAGTTACTTGGCAGATTATATATAAATACATTACATGACATCATTTATCATTATTATTTAAAAAATAATCAGAATGATGTCCAATTGTGTATACCCTTTTACAAGCAGAAATTGGATGATGAACCATGGGTTGTCCTGCTAATGGAAAAAGTGGCTTGGGTACGTTGAATGACAATGGTCGGAATCTAGTACCTGCAAATGCAAACATAACAACAAAATACATAGAATCATTATCAAGCATAGAATGAATCATTCTCCAAAAATCACGTTAAAATACTAGTTTACATGATTTTAAGTAAATGTTCACATGTTTAATTTCACCTTAAGAAATGAATTGATTCTGGGTCTATAATTGATTATAAGTTAAAGCAACTTTACAGTTGGATGAGAAATTTTAACTGAATTTTACTGCTAACTTGCTTTTACAACGGAAACATCTAACGATGAATTACATCATTTCAAAGTCAATTTTGTCAAGGCTCATTTAGAGACACATTTAATTTAACAAGATAAACCAATGTGTGTGGTCTCAACTGAAGAGACTAACAGGAGGAAGTGAAATGGTGAGGTGGCATTTAGTGAATCAAAATTGTGCTATGAATGAATGAACGAAATGCAATAATACCTTTAGTGGGTCCTCCAACCATGATCACAGCGACGACCCTCTCATTTGCAGCTACCATTTTGGCTAACTGAGAGAAACTAGGATGCCCTGAACAGTTAAACACGAGAGAGAAGAGAAGAAAGAAGGTTGAGTTTCAGAGTTCAGAATGAGGCCACTTGTTTGTGTTTTTGGAAATTGGGGTGTCGCAGAGAGAGAGAGAGTAACGAACAAAATATCTGAAAGTGCAATGTAGTTTCGTTTTTGGGGGCTCTAGATTTAGATGAGGCTGTGTTGGATTTGTACATCAGATCACAAGTTTCATTGTCGGTAAATATAAGAACATGATGACACAACTCAGTAAATTACACTTCTCGCTTTGTGAGTTTCATTTCCTGTTTTTTTTTTTTTTTCATTGCTTTATTTTTTTTCACACAGACTTTTTTTATTTATATGAATCAAAAGAAAGATATCATGTTGATTTTTTTTATCACTTTATTGATAGAGAATATTAATAATTTTGTTGATTATTAATTTTTATTGAAAAATTTAATTAATCATTTTTAATAATATTTTTTCTTTTAATTAATTTTTTTCATTCATAATTTTTAAATATGAGATCTTATTTAATAAGACTAAGTAGTATACTTGTTGGTGTTATGCGGGTTGGTATACTATGGATGTTTACACTTTACAGCAACTAAAGTATACTCTTTGTTTTGTTTCTTTTCATTAAGTATATTTACTTTTACAATGTTACACTTATACTGATAAACTACTTGGAAGAATATAATCCATTTACTTTTAATAGGTAAAGAAATTAAAAATACAATTTCATTTAGGTAAAAAAATAAAATGTATGTATAACACTCATGCAACATTTTAATAAGTTATTGGCAAAGGTTAGTAAAGACACTAATTGAGAAAATAATAATTAAAAATATTTATTAAAAGCATTTATCATATTAAAGTTTACATTTTAAATAATTAATATATCAAAAGCATTTTTCATATTAACTAATAAATATTTAACATCGATACAAATATTTATTAAATATTTTTAAAATATAATTATATATTAAATATAATAAATATTTATTATATTTAATATTTATAATAAATACTTATTTATAATTATTAAGTTTAAGAAAAATTTGTTATATTTAATACATAATTATTTTTAATAAGAATTTTTTTTATAATACTAACACACAGAATTAAAATTTAAAAGACTAAAATTACATAATTATAAAATTTAAAATATTAAACTTACTCTATCAGATCAAGAATCAACATGTCAAATCATCTATCATATTATTATGTTAATGTTAACATATCTAAGTGTGATTCATATAATATGTTATTAATCAATATTAGGTCAATATATCTTAAGTAATTATTAGACTAAAATCATATAATTATAATTATAATATCTATGAAACTCAATTGGTGTAAATTAAACCTTTAAAGTTTAAAATTAGTGATACTTAAGAATCCCAATTAATATAATTGGAAACTAAAATATTAAAAGATAGATAGCGTTGGAGTAATAAATAAGGTAGAGAAGCCTATGTTAGGTTGTAGAAAAACATTTACACCTTATTTTGTTTTTATGGAAATAGAAAGAAAGAAGATAAAATGAAAATATTAAATTTTGATTGTTTATTTAAGAGAAAAATAAATATGAACAAGGAAAATCATGATTATAGTGGTAGCAAGTTTTCTTATATGATTTTGTAGTTTCTTAATTCCTATGAATTTATTTGATAGTTAATATATAATATAATAGAATAAAATAATCATTTTATTGCTTCAATAGGACATGATAACACTATCATCTTTTTTATTTTATCATTGAAATGTATTTCTTAAATCTCCAAGGGGGAGATAAGTTTGAATCAATGATAGAAAAGTTCTATTTCTTTCTTTCTCTTTTTCTTTGTCCTCTCTCTATATATTATGCAATATATTGAATTTATAATAATAATTATATTACAATTATATATATATATATATATATATATATATATATATAATCAGTATATTATTTTATGTATATATATCAAATAATTTTGACATGTAAATTTAAACCATATTATTAATTAAAATATTAAAAATTAAATAATTGTTATTCAAATACTTTTTAAAGAAAATCACAGTAATTAAAATTTATAAAAACTTATATAATTTGTTTATTATTTTAAGAAAAATATCTACACAAATAAAACATAATTTTGTATAATTTAGTTAATTTTTTTTATAATTTTAAAAAATAAATTAAAATTTATTTTAAAAAATTATGTAATTTTAATTAAACAATAATTTTGTTATTTTAATATAATTTATAGTAGTATTATATGTTATCGGTGTCTGATTTGTTATTTAGGATTAGTGCGAACTAAAAGTTAGATAAAACTTAAGTTTATCATATTCTTAGGCTACTTTCATATTCTATCATATCTTCATCACTAACATTGTTTAGCATTTATTTCACGATCCTTGCTGCATAGAGGAGCTGCAAAATCTTGTTCATAATGATGAAATCATTATTAATGTTTTGATGGTCGTATGTCACCTAATTCATTTTTTATGTGCACTTAATGAAAAGAAAATAAAGTGTTCAATAAATTGCAAAGTTTAGAAATAGATTATATTTATAATGCAAAAAGTTAAAAGTATTTGAAAATAATTATATACGCAAAAAAAAAACTTTTAATCAAGTAATAGTAATATTTTAAAAGTAAATTTCGCTTTTATCTAATATATATATATATATATATATATATATATATATTTACATGGACTTGGGACTTGGGGAAGAAAAGAAATGCTTTTCAATGAAGAGGTTAATGAACAAATAGCCAAAGAGGGTTCTGTTCATACAGGAAGGAATCCTTCAACGTGAAACATTCAGAAAGCTGTCAATATAGACAGATTATCTAATTTTGGATCTTGTCTTGTTTACTTTGTGAAAAGAAAAAACATATGCATTTTACAATCCCCTACTTGTGATAAGTTACCAATATAGTAATCTTAATATTATATTTAACTCTATAAAATGATAAAGAATAAAAAACATTCACATTTGTTGATTGGAAAATTCAATAATTCAAAATTTGTGATAAAATTAAATACACATATATAAAAAAATTTAAAATTATTATGAATTCAAATTTTAATTTTTTTTCTTCAAATTACTAGATATTTATTATACTTTATCTTCTGAAACACATTTCCTTTGATTTAAAGAATCAAACTCCTTCAATTGAATGTGCATATCCGTGGTTTTAACTTTTAAGGCCGATTTCTCTCCCTTTCATTATATTAATTAAACAATAAGCTCATAGAAGTTGAGTTCAACCTAACGTAGCATAATTGCATTGGCTGAAATTTCGCTATGAAGTCGCACAAATGATGAGGACAAGAAAAGGAAGGAGCAATAATCTGTCTCGATGTATCGTACAAAAGGATAAATTGGAAATTGAATAATGAATTAAC